>NC_090269.1:230632961-230932961 GCF_040414725.1 Anabrus simplex | reverse complement strand
TATGTGATGTTAAAGAAGAATGCTGAAGGTGAGATGGAAAGATCGAATCACAAATGAAGAGATACTGAACTGAATTGGTGAGAGGAGATCAATTTGGTTAAATTTGATGAGAAGAAGATAGAATGATAGGACACATCTTAAGACACCCAGGACTAGTTCAATTGGTTTTTGAGGGAAGTGTAGGTGGTAAGAACAGTAAGGGAAGACCAAGGTGTGAATATGACAATTCTGGTTAAAAAGTTTCATACATTTTTTCTTTCATTCTAATGGTGAGTGAACAGCTGTGTGTACTATAACATATTAAAATAGAGTCTTGATTAAAATTACAATATCGTCTCAAACTTAAAACTTCTGAAGTTTTTGTCTTTATATACATGTTAGTTTGACTGGTTTTGTACTTTAATCCTCATGTGACTTTAACACATTACAGGCATTAATTAATATTGACGGTCGGATACATCTATGTTGGTCATTTTTCAAACCATAAACTTAAATTGATTAACCCTACAATGTCAACTGGTCACTGCTCTTTCATATTACAGTGAACAGCTTGTTGAGACTCTTCCAACAGAAGAGCATGCACAGCTATGGAATTATCTAACTGTAAAGTCCAAAAGTTTGTATTCTCTTCTAGAGGGAAAATAAGAAGAGGAAATATTACACATCACTTCATAAGACTGAAATGTTACTTACAAAGTAATCTATACATATAATAAGAGTTTTGTCTGTACGTTGTTCAGAAGTAAAAATAATTTATATTTATGTCCACAGTAAGAAGGAAATGCAATTTTCTGTCTATCTGGGGTGTATGCATGTGCATCACAAGAAAATGGCTGCACCTAATTTAATGAAAATCGGTATGTAAAGTCTAGGCTCTAAATAATTTTATTCCTGCTGAGCAGAATGGAAGTTTAAGGGAAGGCTTACAATTTCATTTTCAAATATCTATGTTCTTAGAGGTCCTGTTGATAAAATACTACATAACAAAAGTTATAGAGAATAAAATTCCCGATCATTTATGTCCATACATAGTTTTACCATACCGGCTATGATAACAGAGATATTCATGAATTTCGATTTTTGTTGCTTGGTCCATATCAAAGCTGAATCACAAGAAAATGGCTGAACACAATTTTATGAAAATTGGTATGTAAAGTCACTACAGTGTAGGCTATAAAATAATTTTATTCATGTTAGGTGAAATGCTAGTTACAAGAAGGGCTAAAACTTAATTCTCAAATATTTATATTTATATTATTAGTTGTCCTATCAATAAATACTAACATAACAAATGTTATAGAAATACAATTTCTGATCATTTATGTCTTATTCAGTTTTACCATACTGGCTATGATAACATATCAATGGTCATGGAAATATTGTTCAATTATTTTAAATGGCAACGGTGATGGTTTATATCATGAACATTTTAAGTTGAAAACTGTGTGGTCAGCAACCCATATTGGCAAGGAAAATTGTGAAGATGACTATCAAAATGAGAAAAAAAAATTGTGAAGGAACGATCACTTGAAGGATAAGACAAGAGGGAGTCATGAAAGGAGGAAGGACGACTCCTTTTTTCACTTGATGGCCTAATATCACAGAGTCGGGAGAAAACTAAATGTGAAGGCCTGCAATATCGAAAGCGCATAAAACAGACCAACAACAACATTACACTGACTATTGTTTGATGTGATGTGTTTTGTCTTTTCTGCTAACACTCATCTCCGATAGATGGCATTACTGCTACATGCCGTGTGAGCTAAAGAAGTTACTTACTACAGGAGAATATTGGTGGAAAGTAGCTATCTCAATCGGAAGCCATATTTCTGGTTTTGAAAATTTTCTTTTTTAGCATGCCATTCCTCTGGTTCATACATGCTCTAGTAACTACGGCTACATGACACACTTGCTCATCATAGCATTCCAGCTATTTGATCCCTACAGTGAGGTGGTAACAGGAATGGGAAGTATGCACACTTAACAGAAAATGGCAGAGCAGTATTCGCTGCTGTCTGTAGGCGGGTCATTACAGCTCTGGAACTTGACATTGTTAGAGCGCCAGCAAAGTAACTGTTCATAAAAAGTGAGAAACTGTGACATTTTTCATTTGATCAAGCATTTCATATGTTGGCATTGCCTTTAACCACAACAATCTAGAATATAGTTGGTTAATATTGTATTCTGACAAGAATAATGACGTCATTGTAATGACCTATGTCAAATTCAGTTTAATATTTGTTTGTTTGTGTCCGTTACAGCATCACAGGAAAATGGATGAGTGGATTTTAATGAAACTTGGTATTTCAGTTTAGAATAAGATTGAGTAGGGTCTGAGCTATAAGTTATTGGAAAAATTTCTGCAGGAAAGGGTGTTTCAAAAGAGGCCTAAAGCATAAAACACAATGTATCTCTCTTATGGTTCATTTTACACAAAAATAGCACATGGCAACATTTATTTAGAATTTTTATACTATACCTTTCTCTGATACAGTGAAACGGGAAATATCAGTGGCAGTCATGGGGAAGTATAAGTTCAAGAGCCAGTAACTAACTCTATAGACTGTAAAGAGAGTTCCTATGGCAGTCGTTCCAGCAACGTCTTAAAGGGTTTGTTCACCTGTCAGTATTTTTAAAAATATTAACCCAATACTTGGTTTTCTTTTATACTGTAAAGAGGAGATCAAATCAAGATCAAGATACAAAAAAATATATATATATTGAAAAGGACTACAGAGAGCAAGGAAGCGAGTACATCACAACAAGCTGCTGATGGATATAGAGGCATGCTGACTTGTGTGCCTTAGAATCTGGGGAAGAATATGACAAAAATGTAATCATGCACATGCTAAGTGATTAGCCCATCAACAATGGGTACTACAGATAGTGGTAGATAAATCAGAGCAGAAAATCCACATTCATCAATGATTACATTAAAATACTCTAAAGTTTATTTGGCATTTCTTATATACATTTCATTTAAATTATATACAGTTGTAAATATACAAACCATTAATAAATTACAGTCTTAATCATTCTTTAGAGATTGGAATGCTTATTGCATTGAAGTTACCATTGTGATAAAGACTGTATTACAAAACCAAGGATGTGAATGGAATATTTTCTTAACAGAACAGAGGCAGTTAATGACATCATTCATTTAAACATACAAATGCACATAGTGTCTGAACGACAAATGTTAAGCCTTACCAACATATCAACAATGTTAATTTTGATTCAAAGATATGATTTTAAAAATATATAAATTTAGGAAATTAAAATTAATGAACACTTTTGACATTTGCATGAAACTTGACAGCATAATGAATGATAAATACTGTATGTAGTTAATATATACTGATAGTATTAAAGGATATAAAAAATGGAATCAAGTTTTAAAAGAAAGGGTCTATTCCGAGATATAAAAAATTCAGAAAGGAGAAATTTTATACCATTACTATGGAAAAATGTGATATGGTATGAATAAGAGCAGGAGCTGGATGAGGAAAATGAATGATGATGATGATGATGATGATGATGATGATGAAAAAAAAAAAGAACATTAGTCCATGAACATAGTTTCCCCCAAAAAATACAACAGTAGGTGAAATACATTCTAGATATGACCTTTACAATTAACTTACACAGTTACACAATAATCTTTGTTCAACGTTGGATTAAGTATATTTCTCACATTTGTTTGAATTGGTTACCAACAAAGAAAAAGCAGTTGATATATTCCACTATGACTTCACATGTTCCCTCAAAAACAAGATAAACTCTTCTTTTACTACTGGTACCTATTAAAGACTGATAAAAAATGGAGGAGAGAAAATCTCTAGATCCTTCTATTCCAAGAAAAATATACACGACATAGATCTAACTTAGAACAACATACAAATGGTTTTCAAAATACAAAGTATGCCAGAATTTTGTACCACAAGAGTTTGTACATTTACTAACATGATGTTACTTTGTCGCAGCACTGTTTTGAATACCATAGCCTGGGTCAGGTTAGAATCTTCAAATCTTGGACTATCACAAGATACAAAATAACTATTGCTGCCATAACACTCCAATATATTATGAGAATGATAGCCCATTAGTTTCCATAGTATGTACTTGCCATTCATTATGAAGTTTGTTCTCTGCAGTTTTAAATTAGGAAACAAATTCTAAAATTATACATTTACAATTAAAAACCTAAAAATCCACAATCACTTTTAGTATAACACAATAATCCAAAAAAACTAGGACCTCAGTTTCAAGGAGATTGTTATCTAGTCATATTTTCCCTTAAAACAATAATCACCACCTACACCAATAACAAGTAAGAAAATAAAGTCTCTGACCACTGACTGTCTATTAGAATATGAAGAAAATACAAGAGAAGGCTACATTTCTCCTTAGATTTGCATCAGTGCATGTCATAACATGTCTCCACCTACTCAAGTCACCATATCTCTGCAGGAAATACCATAAATCTATCATTCTAGTGTTGTGTACAAAACAATGTACATAATTTTGAGATGTCTGTTTCATGATTGAATAAATTCACAGAGTAAATTTCAAGTGAATAATAGAATAATATGCATTTTCATTCTTTTAACAGTTCTTAATGTGGGTTATAATTTATGTCTTCCAAGACATGGACTACAATGTCTTATGTTCCCAAAACTTATCAGCAGTAATATTACCCTAACTGACAATTTTTATATTGTTGTTAGCTCAAGTGTACTGTGTGTCTTCTCCTGCCTCTGCATTTCAGAGTAATGTCCTGAAAGATGTTCTTTAATGAGCCAGAGAGCCTTCAAGGCAATACAATTCTGCTACCTCAGTCACAGGAGGCAAGCACCTAACAACTATCTCTTGAGTGAGGAGTTCCAGAAGAATTGATTGGACTTAATTAAAAATATAGTTATAAGGCAACATTAGGACTGAAACTGATTTGCTTCCTGAAAGAAAAAAAGAACGTAGGAGGGAGGAGAGGGGTTATTAGACATTCTCAAGAAATGTTCCTGAATATACACATTTATTTTTTTTGTTTCATTTACTACAGTAAAATATTTTCAGGATGTTTCCTTAATCTCCTCTTAGCTTTTCAACACAACAGGTTATAAGGGAATTTAAAATTTGCGTATAATAAATAATCATCGTGGGTTACAATGGACCATTCTGATCAACATTTATGTAAATGCAGTGCCAACCAACAAACATTATGCAAATTTTGAAGTTACAGACTTGTTTGTGAAATTTTATTATAATTTAAAAACTGTCCTGAAATAAATCTTTTCTAATTATTGGTCTGTACTAGGGCTATTTTAAAAGATGTTACAAATTTACAAAACCATGACTGGTGTGTTAAGAACTAATGATTTCTCAATATTTGAAGCCTTTTTCTATGTTGAATATCTTACTCACGGGACAGCTCAGGGAAAACCTATCAATCTCTGACAACAACTACAGGTACAGTAGTGTTGAGGTTCATAACTGAAAAGTAGTTTTATAGACTTGTAATTTCTTTGATAATGTATTTCTTGGATTTGTTGAGCTAAATCTCTCAAAGATACGGTACACATAATTCTCTTATTTTCCTTCAAAGCAATGGAATTCTACATTCAATATCCAATTATTCAAGGTTTGTTGAATTTTAAAATATGAAGAACATAATGGAGCAATGCAATCAAGAAAACTCTACAAATACCTTCATTAGGACTGAAGTGCTTAGGGTGCAGAAAACCATAACGGTTTGGAGTGAATGAAATAGTTTACAATAACAATAATGCTCTGTGTTTAACATTTGTTTAAACACTCTTGGTCTTAAGAGATATGAATATGTCAGGATTTAATCCTGAAAAGCGATTCTTTAATTTACACAGACATATTGTAAGGGGAAAATGTAGTAATGCTGATGGTTTGGTCCTAATGACAGACTGTGCCAAAAGCCTGCAGTCTAATATCTTGGAACGTGAAAATAGGTGCAATGAGTATGATGAGTATGATATGAAAATTAGTTATGTCAGCAGGTAAGAAACCAAAGAGAACTGAGTGTCAGGTTGCAATTACAAAGCTGGAACAGGTAGGTAATTTCAAGTATTTAGGATGTGTGTTCTTCCAGGATGGTAGTATAGTAAGTGAGATTGAATCAAGGTGCAGCAAAGCTAATGCAGTGAGTTCACAGTTGTTATCCACAGTATTCAGTAAGAAGGAAGTCAGCCCCTGGATGAAACTATCTTTACTCCTGTCTGTTTCAGACCAACTTTGCTTTATGGGAGTGAAAGCTAGGTAGAATCAGGATAAGTTAGAATAGATATGAAAGTAGAGAGCATGACTGCTGGTACAAACAGGTGGGAGCAGTGCTAGGAGGGTACTCAGGATGAGGAGATAAAGGATAAGTTACGAATGAACTTGATGGATGACGCTGTATGTATAAACCAGCTTCGGTGGTAGGGACATGTGAGGCAAATGGAGGAGGATAGGTTACTTAAGTGAATAATGGACTCTGTTATGAAGGGTGGGACAAGTACAGGGAGACTAAGATGGCAATGGTTAGACTCAGTTTCTAACGATTTAAAAATGTGAGGTATAGAATTAAATGAGGCTACAGATCTAGTCACAAATAGGGGATTAAGGTAGCAGTTAGTAAATTCACAGGGGTTTGCACAGAGGCATAACAGTCTATAACGGAGATGTACAGTATGTACGTACGATATAGCATAAAAAGTTATGCAGATATTCAATCTCACTTTCTTGCGAGCACCTAAGCAACTGAGTTACAAAGATGATGATGATCATCAATTCTCCACTCCAGCAAGTCGAGTGTGAGTTACAAAGGTAATTAAATATTTCAGTTTGCATTTTGTATTGTATGGCGAAATAATACAATTTAAGAAAAAAAGTTTCAACATGATTAGTGTAAATTGGAGTGATAAGAAATCTACTGTTATAGTGAAAACAAACTTTTAATCATTCACATCTAGAATGTTTAGGAATAACTACAGGCATACAAAATTCTTCAACTTACTTTCTGCATTCCAAACATATACTAACTGTTTTTCTAGAATGTTTAGGAATAACTACAGGCATACAAAATTCTTCAACTTACTTCCTGCATTCCAAACATATACTAACTGTTTTTCTAGAATGTTTAGGAATAACTACAGGCATACAAAATTCTTCAACTTACTTCCTGCATTCCAAACATATACTAACTGTTTTTGTGTTTTTCACATCCATGAATTTGTGATGCAAAAAGTTGAGAGATATTGTCCCTGTTAACACAGCCAGTATTGAGGAATAATGTTTAATGTTTTAAATTTTGAAGGCAGAATAACTAACCAAAAGAAGTTGCTCATTGTTCACATGAAAAATGTGTATTTAAGAGAGCTTTTTAAAGTGATTTGCACTTAACATTAATGTAACTTATTAAATTAGTAAACATTTTATCAGTTCTGTAAGGAGGGAACAAGTTGTGCAATTGAGTGGATAGGGGTTGGCTGAATAATAAAAACATATATCCTAAAGCAAGGACCAGTAACTTGTCAATTGCAATCTAACTGTAAAACGCAAGACCAGATTTAGTAGATCATGAGCTTTAAGGAGAGAAAAATAATTTCTAGAACTGATTCAAACCCCTGCATTAAATCCCCATGCAAATACTAGGAGAAGACAGTTTTGCATTTTGCTTTCACTTGTTCATGTGTGAGCAGGATCTGCAAAAGTTAAAAAAATATTATTTCCCTCCCATGCGTATGTTATAGTGAGGCTGTACTGCATCCTAAATATAACCATCATATTTATCCATTTATTTTAAGACTGTCAATCTGACAAAGCTTAACATAACACATACATACAATACATAATTATATTAATGAATCTGAATAGAAGTGACCTTTGAAGAATACAATTTTGAAAATCTATAGGCCTATTATATAAAATAAGACTTTTGTCTGTACACTGCTCAGAATTTGAAAAGAATGGTACTTCTGTATCGGTCATGTCCACTACAAACGAGGAAATGCACTTTTACTTTTCTGTAATTTCTCTGTCTGTCTGTCTGTATGTATGTATGTATGTATGTATGTATGTATGTATGTACACTGACTGACAGAGCAAATGCAACACCAAGAAGGAGTGGTCAGAACTTTATGCCAATTGCAGGGTAGACTGACGTCACTGAGGTATGCTCATGATGTGAAATGCGCCGCTGTACTGCGCACGTAACGAACGATAAATGGGACACGGCGTTGGCGAATGGCCCACTTCGTACCGTGATTTCTCAGCCGACAGTCATTGTAGAACGTGTTGTCGTGTGCCACAGGACACGTGTATAGCTAAGAATGCCAGGCCGCCGTCAACGGAGGCATTTCCAGCAGACAGACGACTTTACGAGGGGTATGGTGATCGGGCTGAGAAGGGCAGGTTGGTCGCTTCGTCAAATCGCAGCCGATACCCATAGGGATGTGTCCACGGTGCAGCGCCTGTGGCGAAGATGGTTGGCGCAGGGACATGTGGCACGTGCGAGGGGTCCAGGCGCAGCCCGAGTGACGTCAGCACGCGAGGATCGGCGCATCCGCCGCCAAGCGGTGGCAGCCCCGCACGCCACGTCAACCGCCATTCTTCAGCATGTGCAAGACACCCTGGCTGTTCCAATATCGACCAGAACAATTTCCCGTCGATTGGTTGAAGGAGGCCTGCACTCCCGGCGTCCGCTCAGAAGACTACCATTGACTCCACAGCATAGACGTGCACGCCTGGCATGGTGCCGGGCTAGAGCGACTTGGATGAGGGAATGGCGGAACGTCGTGTTCTCCGATGAGTCACGCTTCTGTTCTGTCAGTGATAGTCACCGCAGACAAGTGTGGCGTCGGCGTAGAGAAAAGTCAAATCCGGCAGTAACTGTGGAGCGCCCTACCGCTAGACAACGCGGCATCATGGTTTGGGGCGCTATTGCGTATGATTCCACGTCACCTCTAGTGCGTATTCAAGGCACGTTAAATGCCCACCGCTACGTGCAGCGTGTGCTGCGGCCGGTGGCACTCCCGTACTTTCAGGGGCTGCCCAATGCTCTGTTTCAGCAGGATAATGCCCGCCCACACACTGCTCGCATCTCCCAACAGGCTCTACGAGGCGTACAGATGCTTCCGTGGCCAGCGTACTCTCAGGATCTCTCACCAATCGAACACGTGTGGGATCTCATTGGACGCCGTTTGCAAACTCTGCCCCAGCCTCGTACGGACGACCAACTGTGGCAAATGGTTGACAGAGATTGGAGAACCATCCCTCAGGACACCATCCGCACTCTTATTGACTCTGTACCTCGACGTGTTTCTGCGTGCATCGCCGCTCGCGGTGGTCCTACATCCTACTGAGTCGATGCCGTGCGCATTGTGTAACCTGCATATCGGTTTGAAATAAACATCAATTATTCATCCGTGCCATCTCTGTTTTTTCCCCAACTTTCATCCCTTTCGAACCACTCCTTCTTGGTGTTGCATTTGCTCTGTCAGTCAGTGTATGTATGTACACGCATCACAAGAAAACAGCTGAAAAGAATTTAATGAAAATCGGTCTGTAATGGAAAATTCTAAGTTCCCATGGAGGGAATTAGATATTTTTCACCAATAGAGCTTGTCGAAAACAGATCAGATGTAAGTCTTTTCAGGCGTTTGCTCTAAGATGAAACGCAGGTTAATAGAGCAAACGCCTGGAAAGCCTTACATCTGATCTGTAATCGGTATGTAAGTCGGGGTATGTGCCACTATAATCTGGGCTACAAATCATTTCATTCACGCTGAGTAAAATAGTAGTTTAAGGGGAGGCCTAAAATTTAATTCTCAAATATTTATATTATTAGTGGTCCTATCGATAAATACTACATAACTAAAGTTATATAGAATTCAATTTCCGATCATTTATGTCTTATACATTTTTACCATACTGGCAATGATAACACAGATATTTATGAATTTGTATTTTTGTTGCTAAGTCCATATCAACGCCGAGCCACGAGAAACGGGTTAACAAAATTTAATGAAAATCGGTACAGCCCTATAGAGTCAGGAAATACGAAACTACAGTCTAAGCTATAAACAATTGTAGTTTAGGGAAGGTGCCTAAAATTTAATTTTTAAATACCTATGTTATTGGTCCTATTGATAAGTACTACATAATAAAGTTTATAGAGAACACAATTTCCAATCTTTTATGTTTTATTCAGTTTTACCGTACTGATTGTGATAAGGGTGGTATTTCAGAGTCGGAAGAAAGGCCTATAATACTGAAAGCGCATAACATTGAGCAACAATAACATTACATTGACCATTGTTTGTTGTGATGTTCTTTGTCTCTTATGTTGCCACTCAACTCCGACAGATGGGATTACTACTGCGTACCAAGTATAACAACCTGACTGAATATTGGCAGGGAATGGCTGGGGAGTTAGAAAACTTTCTTCTTTAGCATGCTATTCCTCCGGGTCATACATTTTCTGATACTGCTAGTACGTAACATACTGGTTCATCATAGTATTCCAGCTATTCGATCCCTACTCTGACGCGCTGTTTTAAATGAGCAGTGTGTCCACTTGAGGCAGAGGCTCACTTAGTAGTAGTAGTAGTAGTAGTAGTAGTAGTAGTAGTAGTAGTAGTAGTAGTATGACCTGGTCTAGAATTACAATTTAGGCCTATTCCAAATTATAGCACTACAATTCACTAAATAACTCAAAATTCAACCCTGAAAAGAGGCATTTCTTAAGAAAAGCATCTTCCTCTTCACTTTTATTAAATTCTACATTTTTCATTTTATTCCAGATTAGCAGTGAAGAGGGCTTGGAGGAAAAATTTGCCTCCAAGTCAGATATATTTTTCCGCCGCCAGAGTAGTGAATGGGGATTTTCCGACTCATGGGATACTCCTAGGAAACAGATTAGTAAAGAGGCATAGTTTTTGCCCTGGGACTCTCCACTATTTGACTCCCCCTGCCGAAAAAAGAGTTCACGGATCATGACTGTCTGCGGCTTGGTCATTCCAGCTCTAGAACTTTGGACTGTTAGATCGACAGAGTAGTACTGTCCGTTAACAGTGAGAGAATGTGTGGTTTTTCATTTGATTGAATATTTCATTTGAAAGCATTGCTTTTAATTGTGCCATTGCTACTGACGTCATTGTAATTACCTATGTTCATTTCAATTGGGAAAACCACTAAGACAGTCTTTCTGAGGATGTAAAAAGGCAGGTGGAGAGTGAGTGTCTGACATTATAATGAAAACTCCCCAACCTGATTGTGACTGATGGTAAGCAAGCGGGCCTACCTTTACATGAAAATGCCCTAACCCAGTCTTCATATGAGAAAAAACGTTTGGTGAATTCCACGTCACATTTCTAGTGTAAAGTTAGAGCTAAGCAATTTAATACAATCTTGCTCACAATGTGCAGACTACCTAACTAGAATTCTGTATACAATGTAGAATTTTGTAGTGAAGCACTGGTACATCAGCTAGTATAATTATAAAATAGATAATAAAATGTTAATACACACATATGCGAAAATTAACAGACTCTAAATCTGAAAATTCTAAAAGATACTATATCTAGGAATGTCTACCAAAGTGTTGAAGTGCTACTTTAAGTTTTTAGTGGATCATGAGCTTTAAGGACAGAAAAGTTATTTCCAGAATTGATTCAAACCCCCTGCATTAAATTCCTACATCATCATCTCGATGGCTATGAAGAAGTCGGATGCCTCTCTGAAGATGGATCAACACATTGAGCTGACATTATAGTGATCAACTGAGTTAAAGGAGCAGCTATCATTTACCGACCTAACTGTGAGGTTTGAGGACAAAAACCACCAGCCAAAAAACATCTGTGATGAGAAAAAGGCCATCTACGAATCATGCTGCGAGGACCTTAAAAACAGTTACAGAATATAAAAATGGGAAGTGGTTGATCTGATGACAGATGCCACCAGCCAAAAAACATCTGTGATGAGAAAAAGGCCATCTACGAATCATGCTGTGAGGACCTTAAAAACAGTTACAGAATATAAAAATGGGAAGTGGTTGATCTGATGACAGATGCCGGAGGGACTATATCTAAAGAAACTTTGGACTTCTTGAAAAAATTAAAACATCTGAATACACCACCCACGCTATAGCAGATTTGGTGCTAAAACACTTGTACGGTAGTCGATTATCAGACTTCACCCCTATTCCACAACATGCCTGTAAAAATGCTTAATAATTCAATAAAGTAAAGGACAAGAAATCCAACAACAGATATCCATACCAGATATAACCTGCTTGTTAGAAAATATGACAATTAAACACGGACAAACTATGAAATTCACTGTTGTAATTACTGTTCTATGAGAACTGATTACGAGGCCGATCAGTTAGATACCCTAATCAGGGCAGCTATTTGTTGGATATTCTCTCTCAAGACGAATAGGCCACTTAAAAAGCAGTAGAGATGGTTACACGAGATGGCTAAATATTCCTTAATGGTGGATGTGATAATATTAATTACCAATGGTTTAGAGATCCGAAGTGTTGGGAATGCACTTCAAAAATGATAAAACACAGGTACAATTCCACAGTAGTTAAACACATTTATTTTAACACACACACACATGGAAGACATCTTTAAATAACACCAACAACAAAGGCACTCAATGCAAAGAAATTCTACACACATAACACAGTTGACTATAATCAATACTATTCAAGTCTTAGGCTTATTTCTACATCTTCTCCCACCTAAGTTAGCAGTGGACAGTCCAACGATAACTTACACAACACAATCAAAGGCTCAGTTTTAGAGGCTTATGAATTGTCCTTCCAGATCTTGTCTCCACCAGTTTACTGGGAGTCTCTTCGGTGATGGTCACGGTTTCCTCTTGAGGTAGTTCAGCAACTTCCTCTCAAAGTCTTCTGCCAATGACTGTATTTTCACTCTGTTGGTCAAGTTCCAACGGGTAAATTTTCTGCACTGGTCTCAGAAGCAAGCCACTGGACGTCTTCACTCTGACCAGTCTGGTTTCACCATCAGTTCCCTTTAGGAGTTCATCAACTCTTGCCAAAGGCCACTCTACACATTTTGTGTTGTCATTTCCCACCAACGCTATTTCACCAACTGAAATTGGTCTATGTTGCTGTTTATTGGCTAAGAACATAAACTGTCCCAAGTATTCGGAATGAAATCTCCACTGGAGGTCTTCTTGCAGCTTTTGCCGGAAGCGAAGTCTCTTATTTAGATCAGTGGATTCAACTAAATCTAAATCTGGAACTCCTACCTCTTCAAGTTCTTGTAGGAACATACTAGCTGTTAGAGGAGTCAAATCACTGGGATTTGGAGACACATAAGTTAGGGGACGAGCATTGATGATGGCCTCACAGCCACAAAAATTTGTCTGCATCTACTTATAGTTAACTGATCTTTGGGCTAGAACATAACGCAGTAGTCTCTTCAGTATTCCAATAAGCTGCTCCTGCTAACCACCCCACCAGGACGCAGTTGTAGGATTGATCTTCCATTTAATTCTTCTGGCAGTGCTGTAAAGGTTAATAGCATCCCAGTCCAATTTCTTACATACATTATCAGTGCCAGAAAATTTAGTACCATTGTCACTATAGACAAGACATGGATGACCCTTCTACTAATGAAAACTCTGAATTGAAGCTGCCAGTTGAGAGGGAAGATATAAGCTCCAAATGTACTGCTCCATATGCTCCGCAAGTATACAAACACACCCATGCCTTTTTATTACTGCCCTTCTCCATCTTGAGGTATAGTAGACCTGCTAATTTTTCGCTACAGGTCATCTGTGGACCTGCATGACATGATTCTTTATGTAAATCCATTATCAGGCAAAATACAACAGGATGCTCAGAACTAGGCAGAACTGCGGATTGACATAAACCGTTTAGATCCTTTCTATGCAAGACTTTTATCACTAGGTGTAGAATTCCATTACTATCAATAAATGGGACTAAATTAGATAACTTTGAGTCATTCGCCCCAGAGAAAGCATGTTTCTGAACCATATTTATAACTTCAAGCTCAGCCACCACTAATTCTTCTGTTGTCAAGTTACCATGTCATGTTCTTTCATTCAACAATTCTTCACAAAGCAATATAACCAATGAATTAAACGTATGCTTAGCTTAAATGTAGAAAAGCGGGCAAAAAACCAATCAGATTCGACTATAGCTGAGAGCATGGAGGAAACAACACTTTTCTTCTTGCCACGAGTAATCTCCTCTTCATCAAACTGTACATCTACCTTGGGCCATGTACTTGGTTGTTCTCTTAGCCAGTTATGTCCTTCCCACCATCTTGATTCTCTTAACGGCTGCACCAAGGGATGGTAGGTCTGCAGGATTCATGGTGCCAGGAAGATGCCTCCATTCCTGTGCTTCAGTCAGTTCACTGATTTCTTTAAGTCGGTTGAATATGAACACATCCCATTGATCTTCTCTTTGAATCCATGATAAGATGGTAGTTACATCACTCCCAAATATTGTCCTAACATCAGGGATGTTGAAATCATGAATAATGTTAGAGTACATTCTAGAACCTATTGTTGCAGCTAATAATTCCAACCTCAGGATTGACATACGAGAGCTGCATATGAGAGTTTACTTGCGTTGCAGAAGATATGAAGTATCCAGTTTTTTAGTAAATCTGACCCCGGTAGCCATCTGGGAATTTTGATTTCTTCTAAGTACGACAAATCTCCCATCCAGATGAAGAATTGTGATTTGAGGTCCTCATTCATGTCCTGATCCCAACCTATACCTGATGCCCATGTCTGCTACAAGAGAAGTTTGTGAAGCAAGGTGACACTACAAACTACACCAATGGGGTCAAAAATCCGATGTACTGTTGAGAGAATAATTTTCTTGCTTATTTTCTCCAGACAAAGGGACTTCACCTTTCCTGCATTTATGTATAGGGTATCTTCTGACTTATCCCATAGCAACCATAAGTGGTAGGCTTTGCTGATGGCAAAGAAGCGTTTGTGAACTCCCATACTCGAAGCTCCAACTTTCTCCTCCTCATAATAGAACTGCTTCGTCAATGAAACTGCTGCAACTGGTTTATATCATCTACACTGGTCAAGAATTGTTAACATAAAAACTCTGAGATAACAGTTCTACCAAATCTTCTTTACATTGGTCTAGTACAGTCTGCTGATTACTGCTCCAAGAAGATATGGACTACATATCACTCCAAACACTACACGACAGTGTTGATAGAACTTCAAGGTACCCTGAAGGTCAGTCCATAAGAATCTCAAAAATGGCCGGTCCCCTTTAGAGATGCTGATCTGCAGGAAAGCATGCCGGATATCACCCATTACTCTAAATCTCTTCAACCAGAAATGAGCCAACACTGAAGGAAGTAGTTCTATGTGAATCAGTCCCTTTGTAACACGACTGTTAACACAGGGATTCTTGTTTTCATATGCTGATGCATCAAATACAGAATGAACAGGCGTGGTACAATTTTGCTTCACAATGTGACGATGCAGTAAATAATAACAGGGAGAATCCATTGTTTCTTCAGGTACCTCTTCTATTACACCTTCCTGTATCCTCACACCAGTAGAGACCGATATGTATCATAGTAACCTTCAGATTTTCATCTTTTAACTGCGGAATGAACTATCTTTACAGCAATATTGTAGTTGTTATAGCTGCAGAATGAACTCTCTTTACAGCAATACTGTAGTTGTTAGGTAGTGGAGGATGATTTTCTATCCAAGGTAGACAGCACTCAAATCTACCGCCCTCATTGATCCTCGCTGTATCCGAGAAGTGTTGATGAACAGCCTCTTTAAGTTGCCTCCAGTAAACAATTTTCCTGCAACATCAGCTCCAATTAATATTTCTATTGGTCCACAAGATTCGAATGTCACTCAAAACAATGTACTGACTATTGTTAGTTCCTCAATACTAGAACTTTGTGTATTGAAGGTATGGCACCACAAATTCTTGTTGGTCTAATGCTTCAAAGCTACTATCTAGACTAGAGAGATAAATAGTGTACACACAATGAAGAAATACTCCAGTGGCTATACCTTCAAACAGCGAGTGTTGGATATTTTCCTGTCTGCTGGTTTGATATCCCATTTCCATGGCTGTACTCTTCAAAATGTAGGAACGTTGCAATGCTCCATGTTCTCAATCATATTGGTGAAAATAAAGAGTATTCATACCTGTTAATGCATGATATTTCATTTCTAAAAGATCCATATGGGCACTAATACTTTCCATGTCTTTCTCCATCATCTGTAGTAATGCAACAAGTTCATTGTAGATCTTGGTTATTGATCACTGTAATACAAGTCTTGATTTCTTTTTCACTGCTATATTCACTTCCATGTTTTAGATACTACTTATGAATGTGTTTCTATAATTATATAACTATCCAACGATCCTGTCACAGTCGCCAAATGTTGGGAATACGCTTCAAAAACGAAAAAACACGGGTACAATTCCTCAATAGTCAAACTCATTTATTTTATCAGACACACACATGGAAGACATCTTGTAGCAACAACAAAGGCACTCAACGGAAGGAAATTCTACACACATAACACAGTGGACAATAATCAATAACTATTCAAGTCTTACTCTTATTTCTACACAAGGGTATGACAAATGTTCACAAAATGGGATGTTATCGTTCCATGGGCTCCAATCAGCAGTCTGATAACTTTAATTTCCTCAAGCTCATACTTTTACTTATAATAGGGGCTGTTGGCTCATAGATGGCTTTCTTCTCTTTACTGATGTCATATAGCTGGGTGGAGCTAACTTTGAAATGGATTGTTGGATCTAATATGTGGCTTTTTGTTAAACCAGCCTTGTGCTTCTTTGATTGGCTATTCCTACAACTTCTTCATTCGAGCGACATATCCAACTTCCCGTAGTGCTTCTGTTAACATATGATGGACTGATGGTGTGATGTCTTACATTATAGATGGCTTCACTGTGAGAGCTGAAGCCAAGGACATGGGATAAGATCCTCAACCTCGCTGTGCTGTGATACTCCGGACTTACCGTCTATATCCCTGGTACTTCATATTACGCTACCTTCTGCCGGCCTTGTTTTTCACTTACTGAGCGCCATCTTGGACAATGAATTGACTCCCCCGCTCTCCTGACGTCAACTCTATGTCTCACAACTTCTAGAATGAATTCCCTCCCCGCTAGATGTGCGAGCGCATAACATAGGACAGAGCTGGTTCTCTGCTCCAACTGACCGCTGGTGCTCTTCAGGTGAGACATAGAGACCACATTATGTAACATATCTTTTCATTCATCTTTCTCCGGATGGTGAGGGAGTTGGGAGAGTCATCAAGTTACAGAGCACTAAATCCCATTCTGTGTGTATGGGCTATGGATCTTTGAAGCACGCTAGGATATACACTTTTCTGTGCATTCGAAGTGCTCCTACCTTTAAAGTATAATTCAAATCTTTGCGTGTTTGCAGTTATTCCTTGTGCATCTAATGAGTACTTCTTTTTTACTGGTCGTGTCTCTCAGATTCCCTCATCACCCCCCCCCCCGAGGTCTTTCACACTACCCCATATCTCATTAAAATTTTGTATGATTCATTGTACATAGATTTAAGAAACATTTGTGTAAAAATTTAGGTCTAACTATGTTGATTAATGTCATAGTTGATCTTGTTGAATAGGGTTATTTGCTTACTGAAACTTACATACTCTTTATTTCATTGTTCTACACATTCTCCTGGGAGATTATTCTTTCTAAAATAATTCTGATGATGATGCTTGTTGTTTTAAGGGGCCTAACATCGAAGGTCATCGGCCCCCTAAAATAATTCTGGCACTAGTCTCTGTACATGTAGGGATCTAGATCAACTATTTAAACTAAAACTTCTTTTCATCACCCTTTGTAATCTACTCACTGAATATCTTGCCTCAACATCACTTGTGAAATTTGTCTCAAATTCCCATTTGAATTATTTATGTGATTCTTTTTGTACTACGCTGGTCAGTAATGTTCATACTATATATATATTTATTGAAGTAAAGGTTGTTGTTACTATCGAAACTATCTTTCCTTTCACTGTACACACTGCTACCACCCTTTTGCATCCCGGATCCTTCTGGGCTCGTTTTCCACTGCGTACCTCTGTTATAATAAGTGTTTCATTATTATTATTAATTTTAATCTTAAACCTGAAGTCTGTTACTGAATTCAGACTTCGCCCCAACATACTGTAACATTACAGTGGTAACGCCGATAGCAGGTACAGTCGTGACTTCTACCTGGCACTCATTGTTACAAGCCATCCTTAGGACGTCTTTCCTTACGGAGCTGGATCGAGTCTGATGATGCCCAAATCCATTTGTTAGCAGGAGTATATTCCTTCTTATAGAGAATTACACCTTTGTCTGTATGTCGTAAGTGACATCAGGAATTGAACTCTCGATTTCTTAGTTCATTCTTTACCACGTTAGAGTCAATGAAGTTATCCCTTTTTCATGAGAAGGTCCCTGATGGTGTTAATTTCAGGTTTTGACTTTCTAGGTGTTCAAGATGTATTTGTTTTGAGCTCTCAATAAACATCTCAGTCCATTGAGGTGTTGTAACACAGCTTCACACTTGATCTAAACAATCCACGGCCATTATTTTTCCTGTGTGTGTAAATCGTTGAGTCAGGGCTGTCTAGTGGTAACTGAAGAATTTCTTTTAGCATTCCTTTTGTCATACTTTCCCTTCAAGGAATTTTTGCGATATTTTCTCTAGAAGTATTGTCTGAAAGGTATAAATAAGAGAGGGACAGATCAATGAATTCAAGATGTGAAACTTTTGATCTGAATGTTAAGGAGGTGGGGATGTCAACAGATCAAGTTTTATTTTGAGATCACTGAGAGTAATTTTGATACCAAGTATACAAGTATCAGCAAAATTAATGCCAAGATAATGGACGTGTTCATTAGGTGATATACTAGGGACGACTGAATTGACAGTGGGTGATTATTTAGTTTCCTTTTAGAGATGTTAATTGTCACACGTTTCTTTCTGTTGATCACCAGACCAACTTCCTTAAAACCTTGTAGTTCCATCCTTGTTAACTCTATGCTGATATATGACTTTTTTCAATCATGACTGTATCTCTGCGACTGTAATAGGGCATAAGCCAGGCACGAAATTGTAACTGTATTCATTAGAATAAGGTATCAAGTTCCTCAGATACTTTCTGATGTTGCACTTCATGAACCCTTATTTTCATGCATGAACTTCATTAAAAATTAGGTAGCGAACGATTATCAGTTGAACATTTGGAATTGTGCATTAAATCAGTGTTACCAGCTTTTTTACCCAACACAAAAGTTGTGTTCTCCCACTCAACGGATGAATAAAGAGCTACCTGGCAGGAGACATCCTCTGTCCTGTAAGGCTCGGTCGTTAGTAGAGGTCTGTACTTGTGCTAGTGGGACATGTGATTTAGCTCGACACATTTCATGACTGTGCTTATAAAGTGCACAGTAACAATTATCTATTATAGTTAAGTACACCACGGAACAAAGAGTGTTTATAGTTGAAACAAATATTTTAAAGATGAAACTGTATGATAGGTGTGCGTAGAAGTATTGCAGATAATTACTGGATAGCTCTATACTATAAAAATCATATGGCCATGCTTTGTTTGAAAAAAAGGCGTGCAACTGGAACTATCTTAAATAGAAAAAAAGCATTAAAAAAAGTGGGTCTTAACTGACTAAAAACTTGAAGATATGTGAGCCAAACTTCAGGTTATCAATCATAAACTACTTAGCTGTTTAGCATACAAGAGTAGTATCTCACCCATCTCAGTACTGAGAGGGCTTAAGATGGTTAAATTTTTTCCCTATAATGTTTCTGTAGTGCACAAGTTAAATATTGCAGATCCTGACATGTTAACTTCTACTGGTGGGTGCTACAATCTGTGCATGAAGGAGATTTAGATCATTCCCTTTTAATCATGACTGACAAAGCTTGTTTCCAGCTCAGTGGGTACATTAATTCTTCACAAGACGAAAGTGGGCAAAGAATAACTGCACCCAAACATTTTATAAAACACTGACCTCTAAACGATACCCAGACACTATATTTCATCCCTTCTTCGACATGTTGCCTGAGGAAGAGAGAGACTAAGCCTACTTTCAGCAAGGCGACACTACAGCGCACACAGCATGTAATTCTATGGCTGGAATTAGAAATGTGTTCGATGAGCAGGTAATTAGCGAAGGATTATGGCCAGCTAGTTTTCCAGATCTCAGTATGAATTACTTTTATTTGCGGGGAACTGTGAAACAAAAAGTCGATCAGAACATCCACACACAGTAGAGGCCCTGGAAAACAAAATTAGGAGCAATAAGTGAAGTAACAGAAGATGAATTCCGATGCATCACAAAATTTCCTATGAAGATGTTGGTCTGCAGAAATGAAAATGGAAATTACTGTATTTTCAGCAGCTGCTGCTGCTAAGAAACGGAAAATCGTTGCCTGTTTTTATTTATTTTTTACAGTTTTCTTTATGTCACACCGACACAGATAGGTCTTATGCTGACGATGCGATAGAAAAGGGCTAAGAATAGGAAAGAAGCAACCGTGGCCTTGGTTGGTGTTTTTCAGATCTCAGTTGGTGTGAAACTGGAAACCACAGAAAACCACATTTAGGGCTGCCGACAATGGGGTTCGAACTCACTCTACCGAATGCAAGCAAACAGCGTAGCAACTCGCTCCGTCTTTTAATTTCTTTCCTGTTTCTTATGATAATGAGGCTGTTTCCTAATTCTTTTTTTTTGTTGAAGAGAATAGCAGCCGATTTCCTTCTTGCCTATGGAATCTCGGTTGATGGCACGATAAAGATGACCCGTTGCAGCAGATTCATTAATTGACTTCTCAAATGAAATGATGTTGGATTGCAATTGCTTAATTGTTTAATTTGAATATGTAAAAACATCTTAATAGATCACTGAAGTATAAGGTTGTTGGCTCCTGTCCTAGAAAATAGAAACACCCATAGGCCCAAAAGCCTGCTGTATTTATTTTTTAAAGACTGTACCAGTAATAATTACAGGGAAATTCTCATAATCTAAGATCCAGTGTTATCTGAGCAAACCTCATTTTCAACATCAATCAATATTTATAGTGAAAGTCTTTAGAGATAACCACCTGAGTAAAAGCTTATTGACCGAATTTGATAGCTGCAGTCATTTAAGTGCAGCCAGTATCCAGTAATCAGGAGATAGTGGGTTCGAACCCCACTGTCGGCAGCCCTGAAGATGGTTTTCCATGGTTTCCCATTTTCACACCAGGCAAATGCTGGGGCTGTACCTTAATTAAGGCTACAACCGCTTCCTTCCCATTCCTAGGCCTTTCCTATCCTATCTATCCTATCTGTGTCGGTGCGTCTTAAAGCAAATAGCAGCAAAAAAAAAGAAGCAGCTTATTGTTTAACAAGGACAAATTGCAGAATAGTTTTGTCACTGATTGCGAATGACATTATAATATGATGATAAGAATTGTCAACCACACCTTACTATTCATTATACTATTTCCCTTCTTTGACAAGTATCGCGCCTTACGATCTATTGTATTATCGAACAACTTATCTCTATGTAGACAGGTGGCGACCCTCGCTCTCAGATTCGCCATTCTTTATTTCTGCCTAGTCTTGTCCTTTTTATCTGCTCTCTTGTTTATTGTTGTTCAGTTTTAAAAAAGGAAATGGCAACTGAGGATTCTGACATGGCTTTTCTATCCTACAAAAGATAATTTAACTGTTTTAAATATGGTATTGTGAAACTCTCGGTTCTTTTGAGAGACTTCTTGTTCTTATTATCCATCAGGTAATTATTTTCCTTTACTTATTATTTTGCTATTTTTGGTCCTCCCAAGACTTGCCATGGTTGCTTTTAATTGTTTTCTGGGGTTACATATTTGTTCTACTTTAATTTCATTGCAGACTTGTTTCTCATTGATCTTATATCCTCGTATGTCTGTCAATTTTTATGTTCCGTCTGGAAACCAAGGGCAGTGTAGATCCCGCTTTGTTTTCTGCTCAGTTTGATTGGTTCGTGTGTATGTATACATGTGTGGAGACCTATTTTGTGTACACATGGGCATTCTATATTTTGCTTGATTCCGACACCCTTTGGTGCTTTCTTGCTTGTCCACTCTGTACAATTCATGTCCACTCTTGGTGTGTGGTATGGCTGTGAACTGATGATGAGGGTTTTGACTGTGTGATACGTTGTTGCTGGTGTGGTGCACATTTTCCCTATTGGCCTGGTTCTATGTTTGTTTTACCAGACCGGATTCACGAGCAATTGATTGTTTTGATTATACTTGTTGTGAACTATTACAACATGCTTTACTAGCTTGTCCCTCTGGCCTACGTTTCTGTGTGTTGGTATCTATGTGTGTTCGTGTGAATGAGTTTGATATCTGGATCTACATTGCTTTTTGGATGTCCAATTTCCAGTATCTTTTGTTATTTCATTCTTGTTTCTAACTTCCCCAGCCATTCTCTAGTTTTATTTTTGGCTCTGCCATCTTTTAACTTCATTCATGTATTTTGAAGGTAACCATGGAAATTTCGTATTTGTTGTTTACTCCATGTATGTATTCTATGCATACTTCCTTGCCTTGCCCACCTATCCTCACCTTATTTGATAATATGTTTTCTTTGTGCCTGAAGGATAATAGATTTTCACTTTGGAAATTATTGCCACCAAAAAAAGAAAAGAGGGAGGTAATGTGGTAATGTGGTAAAAAGGAGGAAGACACTTCACTGACCCAAAATATAAAAGGGGAATACTCTTATACCCTGTTTTAATAGCCTTTTTTCTGCACGAGAGAGATGACTTCCTAATTTGGTGGTATTCATATTTCATTCTGATAATAGTGCAAAAAAAAAAAAAAAAAAAAAAAAAAGAGAGAGAGAGAGAGAGAGAGAGAGCCTGACGTGGCTCAAATATACATATTCTGATGTACCTGTATGTTATATCTAAGTAACGTACCCCTTTGTATTCTTTTCTTCTCTATTATGAGGGTAAGGCAATTTTTATTATGTGTTTCCTTTTCATTTGAATAAACTCCCTTTTATTTAAGATTATCCCTGTTTTAATATACTGTATGTGTATCAATTTTAGTGTTGCTTCCTATTCTTGGTCTAATGGTATCGGAAGCCAAGTTCAGCTACTGACTGTTTCGTGTCAGTTTCGAACACAATCTACTTTTATCGTCCCTCTGCGTCACTTTGCTACCTCTATTTATGTGGGGGGATCGAGTTCAACTGATAATACCTCTTTCTTAAAAGACAGGGAGTGGGGTGAAAATGCAGTTCACCAAAATATAGTCTCCACAAATCCATAACAATTCAATATGTGGCAAGTTGCATTGAGAACATATAACACACGTTTATAGTGAGCAAGCTGATTTCAACCAAAACTTGTAGGTGCTGCAACAAGAGATCTGATCACATGATCACAGATTAGTGTGTTCTATTCAAAAATAGGAAATTCACTCTGAGAATTTAGTAACTTGATGTGGAGACTGTCTTGTCCTTTTGAATATTCTTTCTCTTGTTCCCTCTTCCCACACTGACCTGTCATTGTGTTTTTCCTATTATGTGTTTCTTCCTATCTTTCTATAAATAACTAGACTAGCTACCTGTGGTTTTTAAATTTTATTTTACAATTTTCTTTATGTCACACTGACACAGATAGGTCTGCAGCAATGGTGGGATAGGAAAGACCTAGGAGTGGGAAGGAAGCAAGCGTGGCCTTAATTAAGGTACAGCCCTAGCATTTGCCTGGTGTGAAAATGGGAAACCAAGGAAATGCATCTACAGAGATGCCGACGACAGTGGGCTTCGAACTGACTTCTCCAGAATGCAAGCTCACAGCTAACATGATCCAAACTGCACAGCCACTTGCTCAGTACCAGCTACTTTAACTACTTCACTCCTGGAATAACAAACCCCTTTAGCAATGGTATCAGATTTTCAAGTTTCCTCATACCCAACTAATGGCAGTTAATCAAACTGAAATCCAAATTGATGATGCAACAAACATAACAAAAATTAATGGAGACAAGCAGCTGATGGACCCGATTTGCTTACGAAATGTACATACTTTCCAACAAGCTGAGTTTAAAATGCTTCACTCTTCTGAAACTAATAGCCTGGCTTCTTGACTGAATGGTCAGCATGTTGGCTTTTGGTTCTTGAGGGCCTTGCATTCGATTCCCAGTCAGGCTGAGGATTTTAACTGCATATGATTAATTCCTCTGACTCGGGGGCAGGGCGTTTGTGTTTGTCTTAATACACTTTTCTTCATCTACATACAACACACCGCACTACCAACCCCCACAGATACACCTCACAGTGAATACATCTCTCCACATAGGGTTGGTGTTAGGAAGGGCATGCAGCCGTAAAATTGGGCCAAATCCATATAAAGTGTCTACCCCAATAAACTGAGAAAAAGACCATGAAGAAGACTCAGAATAATAATAATAACAAGACAACTCTCCTGAAACTAAGAATCTAGACACACAATATTAGCTATTGACATACTGACTGATGTGCCAGGAAAGATGAATGATAGCAGATTTTGATTTAAATGCATAAATTGTTTATGAAAAGGATGGAACAAGAAAACGAATAATTTAAAATACTGCCCATTATGTAGTTCCAGGTAACAAACTTATTATTCCAAATTCTGTAGAACTGAACAGCAAGTATTGAGACTACTGGAATTCAAACTTGAGTTCCCCACATGTCTAGAAAGGCATATTATCTGTGAAAACTAAACTATACAGATTTAACATTTTAACAACTGCTGGAGATGCCATGATGCTGGTATGTTGCTATATAGGAACTCTGGGGTCTGATAAATCTAGTGACCTGAGATAGCTCCGTTAGGACACAAATGACATCCAATCTCTATAAGAATTAAATCTGTAACATTTCACTGTTGTTCAGGATAATGCTGTCAACCACAATACCATGGCACGTACTGCATGAAAGAGGTGTTAATGTCTAAAGTCATTATAGTTATTAGTAATCAGCACAAAGTGGAAGTGGGCAGATTGACTGTAAACTCAATGATCTGATCTTCCTAGCATGCTTTAATGCTTCTCAAAGTATCAAACAAGTTCTGTTCAATTCTATTTAGAATATACAGAACATATAAAAAATTAAAAAAACATTTCCAAACAGCTTTCACACTTCTTCCTTAAGTTTTTAATCCAATGCTAGAAATATAATAGCATAGTATGCCAGGATATGACAAGAATTATGAGAAGGATTATGATAACAAAATAGTGATGACTGTTCATTTTTCAACTATCTAATCTTTCCTCATTCATAATAGCCATTCTCTAACTTTATGTTGACAATGGTCCAAATGTGATAGAATACAAAAGTGCTTAGCCTTCAGAGCTTTTAGATGATGCTCATGTTCTAAAAATAGCATCATCTTTTTAATATTGTTCTCAGTTACCCAAACAAGAAGAAGTTATACGGAACCATAATGGTTAAATACTGTGCAGTGGTTGAACACAAACATTTCAATCATGGAAATACTCTATTTCTGTGTTGTTCTCTTGTCCTATACTGCCTGTCATTGTGTTTATTCTTTCTATATATTCTTATCCACCCCTTTAACTTTCTATCTTTGATGTCCAAATGACAACATTTACTTGAATACAATATCCCAGCTCCATAGAATAGATAAGCAGTCTTTTCTGTTAACTTCTCTCAGTATAATGGTCCTCCAAGTTCCTCTGGTGACAGCCATTTGAAAATATGACACTGTTTTTATGTGACTATTGAAAATATTGAATTTCGTCTCCAATTACACAGTCATGGCCAATTTCAGAAAGTTAATATAATTTAGGGAAGAACTAATGACATCTCTGGATTGGTGAACTCAGTAAAATTTTAGTTCTTTTTCAAAGTGTATGACACAAAATGAATACACTGTTTTTGTCTAAATCTTCACCAAAAAAAAAAAAAAAAAAAAAAGGTGTAAAATATTTCTTTAAAGGTTCTAAACGTCCTTGCAGTCATTTATAGTTGTGTGCTTATCAAATTATAAGAGTCCTGCAAGATATCTGATAGTTTTAGACATAATTTTCATCTCCAGCAAATTGCCACTCCTAAAAATATTTTGTCATTAAAAATCACATCTCAATCAATGAACACCATCCTAAAAACATAACATTTTGTACAAATATTTGAAAGCTGAACCAAATTCTACAATAAATTTTATAGCAGGGCATGCCAAGATACTTTTGGACAGTGGACTGTTTAGAATATTTCACCTATTGTTACTTTAAAATATGTTAATATTTTGGATTCAAACCTTTGCTGCTTATAAACGAGGGTATAGCTCTCAAAAAATTTCAGCATAAGCTTAGATTACCATTCATTTTAAGTGTACAGTTTATATCATAATTCATCAATTCTCTGCATGCAGAGAAATGACCATCCTGCAATATATCCCTCATAAGGAACATTGTCTTCCAGGATAAAAAGAAATATCACCCTTAAGGAAAGTCTTTACAGGACTGTCATTTCTCAGGTAAGTTCCAACAAACTACAGAAGGGCTTAGCCGGAATATTTCTAGATCACAACTCCGTATGCTGTACATTCGGATAAAAGTAAGGAAAATTTATAATTTCCTAATTTTGAACCAAAGTTGGACTTGAATGAACTCCTTGATGTTCACTGTCATTTTGGTTTCTCTGGAAATCCCTAGACTCATTTGGGTTTTGACTTAGGGTTCAAAACCAGACGTAGATCCTGATTCTACATGGTCTTTCAAATGAAAATCCATCACAATAATCATTTGAGATTTGAATGGTGGCTGCCAAGATAGAAGGATAAGAGCCATACAGAGCTGCTATGCCCCTCAAAGATTTTTTAGGCAGGATTTTCATCAAAAGAAAATTCCCAGCCCTAAAAATAATTTATTCGCTTCCTTCCACAACCCACAAATAATAGTAATCTAAAATAATTAATAAAATCATTCTTCACTCTTGTACATTAAAACTGTTATCAATTATTGCTTACTCAGTTTCCCGTCAAACAACAGGAAGCTTCAGGCATCTTTCAAGAATATTACCTAACTTCATTCATAATCTATTAACAAGAGGCACTCGTAAACCAAAGTCAAGCATAAAACATTTTCTACCAGTCATCTTGAGGTAATTTGTAAGTCCAATTATTACTCCTGATTACTTCAATGCCTGCTCCATAATGAGGAACTACATAGTGGGAACCATCCGCAGGTCCCACCACTTGAGTTGCAATCAGTACAATATCGATCAGTTGACCCAGGAACATGAAGCCTAGTGTGCAGAACTTCAGCAAACCAATTGCAGGGTAGCCCAGGTAGAAACGATCAGCTCCAAACATGCCAAGGAAGATGGACAGCAGCATAGCAGTTTCAAATGAGTAACCATTCCTGGACAGAAGAAAAACAGCTCGAGTATATGAAATAGACTACCATAACACCCATTATCTCCTCTCTACTGGTTACCAACACTCTGTGGTACTGCTTCTCACACGTCGGATGAGGAAATGCCCTTGACCACAAGTATTGTGAAAGCCATTTTCTTCTCAGTTTCGATTTAGTTAACACACAATCTTAAAAGTTTTAATCTTAAAGTTTTTCAGTCTGTCAAAACTAATGCCAGATTATGAAATACAGGAAGGGAAATAATGGAAAAGAAAGAACGTAAAAGAAAGAATGTAATTAATAATTAAATACACTGCCTGACAAAAAAAAAAAAATTAAGTACCCAGAAGGAGTGGTTGAAAGTGAATGAAACTACATATGCTGAAAGACCATGTGCCTTATTGAAATGGTTACAATATGGGATGAAAGAGACAAGGCTGTTGGCAGTTACAGGAAGAATGTTGACACCAGGTCAGTAGGGTGCCCCCCGCCCGCAATGTATGTCCCTAGCATTTCAGAATGGTGTCAAACAGCCTTTGGATCCTCTCCTGAAGCAAGTTTGTCCACAGTTGTTGCAGCTACCCTCCAGATCCCACAGGCTGATACTGGGACGGAGTCCCCTTCCAATGTCATCCCACACGTGTTCAATGACCGAGAGGTCCGATATCTTGCTGGCCACGGGAGGACCTCAACATGCTCTAGGCAGTCCACAGACATGTGTGCTGTGTGTGGACGTGCATTATCTTGTTGGAACACTGTCCCAGGAAGCTGTGCCATAAGGGGTAGGAGGTGTGGATGCACTATGCTGTGATGTATCGCTGTGCCATCAAAGTCTGGCCCAGGAAGCTGTGCCATAAGGGGTAGGAGGTGTGGATGCACTATGCTGTGATGTATCACTGTGCCATCAAAGTCTGCTGAAGCACTATTAGAGGTGACCTGAACGCATATCCTATGGCTCCCCACACCAAATATGCCTGTGTGTCTTTTCACAATATGGGCAGGACCTGCTCTCTGCCCTCGATGCCGCCAAACTTGCACACGAGGGTCATCGGAGGTTATGGAGAAGCGGGACTCATCACTGAACATGATGCGACACCAGTCGTCCTCTGTCCTTGTCTCTCAGGCCAGGCACCACTCCAAACACAGGCATTGGTGTTCTGGTGTCAATGGCAACCAACACATGGGGCAGTAGGATCCCAATCCGGCGGATGGGAGTCGCAGAGACACTGTACGGGAACTCATAGGATGTTGTAGAGTCTGCAGTACATGTTTGCGGATGGCAGGTGCTGAAGTTATGGGATAGTAAAATGCTTGGCACACCATACGACGGTCCTACCTCAGAGTGGTGTTTCTTGGACCGAACCTGCACGACGTGACTGGTGCCCTCATGTACCCACTGTGACATCTGAATCATTTACTTGATATATTGTATTGAAAAGGTGAAACTTCTTGTCAATTTATTTCTTAGAATTGCAGTTCAGTACAGAACATAAATGAAATTTATAGCTTATAACATCTGAATGTCCCAGATGCCTGGCAATTACACGATACAACCAACCAGCCTCATGCAGTCCCACAATGCGGTCTCTGTCAAATGCTGTCAATTGGTGGATAGGTTGTCTTATAACGCATCTGCAAGGCATAGCGAGTGCTTCATACTGTACGTAGTCCTTTCTGTACGCCTTGCTTAACTGTCTGACTCACAGCAGTTGGCTGGTAAGTCACAGCAACAGTGACAGAATTTTAAGAATTACCTACAGAATGCAACCCAAAAGAATACAGATCTGCTATATAGGCCAACTTCACCACCATTCACAGCTAATTCAGAGTGAAATGTTCTGCTAGATAATAATTACACTGATGGTAGGTCTCTCATGAATGTTTATTTCCAAGAATTTTTTAAAAAATGTTTGCAAGCAAATTATTATATATGCCAGTCAGGTGATTAGTGCTTCACCTAACACTGTCGTACATACACATGAAGGTCTGTATATCCAATGATGTACTAGTGCTTCACCTAACACTGTTGTATACAGACATGAAGGCCTGTACAAAATTTCAGAAGTTCAGTACATTAGAGGCAGAATATCCAATGATGTACAGCAGAAGTTTGAAACAGCACAGCATTTAAATGACTCTGAATGTGGCTGTCCAGTTGGGTAGTAGTTAGGCTGGCTATGTTTAGGGCCCCTTTTCTAGCCCCTTCTCATTCAGGGTGAGAAGATCAAATCCTAAACAAGACTGTTCAGTCATGAGTGCAACACGAGTCATACAGTCTTTCTTCAAGCAAAATGGTGATCACATTTGTTGCAAGCATGTTGGTTTGTCACTAAGAGCTCCCACTACAACTCTCTGATTGCTGCATGACTTAATTGTGCATTAGGTCTTGTTGACATAGTCCACTGGAAGATGCCTGTGGGTGAAACCTTTTAACATGGAAATGTTGATGCACTACAGAATTCACATGATCCCTGACAGTTCCAAAGCCTGATCCAGTGCCACAGAATATAACACAAAGGAGAATCTGATGGCTGGTTTCTGGAATGACAGTTAACTGTAGATGCTTAGTTATGTAAGATGCTGATACGTTTAAATTTAGTTTCTGAAACAACAGTTACCAACTTCTTCACAGTTATCTGTACAATGAATGATAACTGGAGCTAGAACAGTAGTTACCTCTACGTTAGAACTGATTCCAGAAAATACTGACATGTGGTGTCACTGCATTACTGTTACATACAAGGTCTGATATTAATTTCAGAAACCTTAATAACTGATAACAAAATGATTACATAATAGATTTACTTCATTTCAGTTTTAACATACTCGACCTGAGAGATGGAAGATGATAAAGAAGACTTTCATTCCGACAGTACGTGACCTTGAAGAAAACAGACAGAGTATCACGAGCCTATCTGTGTGAAGTTCGAACCAACAGCAGATCTAAGGCAGATGGAGGTAAATAAACTGACAGAAAGAATTACCAGCAGCATCCTGCTGACCGCAAAGAAAGCGTGTCACAAAACCAACTCGAAAAACAATAAGTGCCAAAACCAAAAGCCTCATGGAGGGAAGATCCTGGACAGACAGATACTCCAACAGATACCAAGAACTATGCAAGATCATTCAGTAGGAGAACAGAAAGGATCCAAGAAACTGTAACACCAAATTGGTCCAGAACATACATACATACATACATACATACATACATACATACATACATACATACATACATCTATATATATAAAGTAGCTTGTCCTGACTGACTGACTGACTGACTGACTGACTGACTGACTGATTCATCATCGCCGAGCCAAAACTACTGGACATAAAGAAATGAAATTTTGGGGATATATTCATATTATAATGTAGGTGCTCGCTAAGAGAGGATTTTTGGATATTCCGTCGCTAAGGGGGTGAAAAGGGGGGTGAAATTTTAAAATGAGTGTGTCTATATCTCAAAACTTTAAAAGTTTGCAGATGTGAAAATTGGTATTTAGAATCTTCTTTAAAAATAAGGAAACACGTATTTTTTTGTTTTCAGACAATCCCAATAGGAGGGGTGAAAAAGGGTGAAAAATGGGTTGAATGCCTTTAATCAGGATAAACTGATCAGGATAATCAGAAACTGAAGATATTACAGACCTCAAAATTGGTACTTTTGATCGCTTTCAAAAATAAAGTAACACATATTTTTTTGATTTTGGAAAATCCAATTATTGCGAGGGTGAAAAGGGGGGTGAATTTTTAGAATGAGTGCATCTATATCTCAAAAGATTTAAAGTTTAGAGATGTAAAAATTGGTATTTTGAATCTTCATTATAAATCAAGGAACACGTAGTTTTTTGTTTTCGGAAAATCCCAATAGGAGGGGTGAAAAGGGGGTGAAAATTGGGTTGAATGCCTTTAAAGAGAATACTTATATCTTAGAAACTTAATATATTACAGGCCTGAAAATTGGTATTTGGGATCTACTTTAAAAATAAAGAAACAGGTATTTTGTCGTTTTGGGAAAATCCAAATAATGGGGGGGGGGGGGTGAAATGGGGGATGAAATTTTTAAAATGAGTGTATCTATATCTCAAAACTTTTAAAGTTTATATATGTAAAATTTGGTATTTAGAATCTCCTTTAAAAATAAAGAAACACGTATTTCTTTGTTTTCTCTAAATCCCAATAGGAGGGGTGTAAAAGGGTGAATAATGGGTTGAATGCCTTTAATGAGGATACATATATCTCAGAAACTGAAGATATTACAGAACTGAAAATTTGTAAACGGGATCTCCTTTAAAAATAAAGAAACACGTATATTTTTGATTTTGGAAAATTCAATTCATGGCGGTTAAACAGGAGTGGCAAATTGGGGTGAATTTTTTGAAAGACTATATCTACAGAATATCTGGGAAGCGTAAAATGTTACAGACGTAAAAAGTGGGTATTTGGAATCTCCTCTAACATTAACGTGTATTTTTAGTTTTCGGAAATACCACTTGGGAAGTGGGGGGGGGGGGTAAAAGTGACTGAAAATGGTGTTGAATTCTTTTAATTAGGCTACTGATATCTCAAAAATGAAGATGTTACACACGTGAAATTTGATTTTTGCAATCTGCTTTAAACGTAAACAAACACGTATTCTCGGAAAAGGGGGTTTGGGGGTTAAAGGATTGAAAAAATTAATTGACTTAATTGTATGAGAATACATACATCTAATAAAAACTAAAGTTGTTACAGACGTGAAAATTGGTATTTTGATCTCTTTTAAAAACAAAGAAAAGCGCATTTTTTTGGGGGGGAAACAATCTTGGGGGGGGGGGGAGTGAAAAGGAGCTGAATTCCTTTCATGAGGACACATAAATCAAAAACTAAAGAGGTTAGAGTGGTGATAATTGGTATTTAGAAGATCCTTTACTATTAAAGGAACAAGTATTTTTTGCCTTAATATCACTTTGTGAGGGGGGGGGGGAAGTGTGAAAGGAAGTTAAAAAAAGTGAATTATTCTTAAGGGGATACTTATATCTCAAAACTGAAGGTAATAAACGTGAACATTAGTATTTGGAATCTCCTTTAAACATAAAGAAACACACCTTCTTTTAATTTTTTTGGGGGTGGGGGTAAATAAACTTAACGGCGGTGGGGTGTAAAAGGCGGTGTGACCAATTGATTTTACTGTTCATAATGTACTTATAAGGAGCCTCCGTTGCTCAGGCGGCAGAGTGCCGGCCTCTCACAGCTGGGTTCCGTGTTTCAAATCCCGGTCACTCCATGTGACATTCGTGCTGGACAAAATGGCGGCGGGACAGGTTTTTCTCCGGATACTCCGGCTTTCCCTGTCATCATTCATTCCAGCAACACTGTCCAATATTTCATTTCATTTGTCACTCATCGGTCATTGCCCCAGAGGGGAGCTTCGGCAGCCGGCACAATTCATATTGTCGCCGCTAGATGGGGCTTTATTCATTCCATCCCTGATCCTGTCGAATGATAGGAAACAGGCTGTTGACTTTCGATGTACTTATTCTGATCATAAACCGATCATTTTTAATCTTTCCTGGGTTCTTTTTCAACAGCCATCTTTTCCTTCGGAGAACGTTCTTAGATTAGAGTAGATTCTCCTGGCATATAAATAAAAATTTAAACACATTTGAAATAAACGATAGGAATGATATTGACCGTCAAATTGTTCACCTCTATAATAAGGTCACTAATACACGGAGGTATGTCAATGACGCGCGACAATGGTGCTGGTCACATTGTCAACAATGACAATGGCAGCAGATGTAATTTACCGCCAAGTAGCGGTCTTGCATATTGCTGTGGGGTCCAGAACATATAATAATAATAATAATAATAATAATAATAATAATAATAATAATAATAATAATAATAATAATAATAATAATAATGTTCTGGACCGTCGTCACATGTGCGGACCACGCTGGAAACGGGTCCTGGACGGCTAATGACTAAGAATGCAGTTCGGCCGCGGGTTCAGTAGGCTACCGCCAAGGCACCCAAGACGACACCACGACAGATCCCCTGAAGGATTTGATCCATATTAAAATTGCTTATAGGAAAAGATGGCAAAGATTTAGGGACCCAACTAACTGGGTGGAATACCTGGACCTAGCCCGGGAAGTACGAAATCGTTTGCTGGAAAGAAAGATTGAAAAATGGGAGGAAACTTGCCGTAATCTATTAGAAAACGAGTCAGATCGCGAATTTTGGCGGATTCTCGCAGAAAACGGGTCAGATCGCGAATTTCGGCGGATTATATATCTAAAACAATAAGCATTCAATTATAAATTTCAGTATAATACCGTAGCGAAGCACGGGTATCTTGCTAGTCTATATATATAAAATAACTTGTCCTGACTGACTGACTGATTCATCATCGCCGAGCCAAAACTACTGGACATAAAGAAATGAAATTTTGGGCATAGATTCATATTAAGATGTAGGTGCTCGCTAAGAGAGGATTTTTGGATATTCCTTTGCTAAGGGGGTGAAAAGGGGGTTGAAATTTTAAAATGAGTGTATCTATATCTCAAAACTTTGAAAGTTTACAGATGTAAAAATTGGTATTTAGAATCTCCTTTAAAAATAAGGAAACACGTATTTTTTTGTTTTCAGAAAATCCCAATAGGAGGGGTGAAAATGGTGAAAAAGGGGTTGAATGCCTTTAATCAGAATACCGGTACTTATATCTCAGAAACTGAAGATATTACAGACCTGAAAATTGGTACTTTTGATCTCTTTTAAAAAATAAAGAAACACGTATTTTTTTGTTTATGGAAAATCCAATTAATGGGAGGGTGAAAAGGGGGGTGAATTTTTAAATACCGTGCACCTATATCTCAAAACTTTTGAAGTTTACAGATGTAAAAATAGGTACTTAGAATCTTCATTAAAAATAAAAAAACACGTATTTTTTTGTTTTCGGAAAATCCCAATAGGAGGGGTGAAAAGGGGTGAAAAATGGATTGAATGCCTTTAATGAGGATACTTATATCTCAGAAACTAAAGATATTACAGACCTGAAAATTGGTACTTTGATCTCTTTTAAAAATAAAGAAACAAGTATTTTTTGTTTTTGGAAAATCCGATTAATGGGGGTGAAAAGAGGGGTGAATTTTGAAAATGAGTGCATCTATATCTCATAACTTTTAAAGGTTATAGGTGTAAAAATAGGTATTTAGAATCTCCATTAAGGATAAAGAAACACGTATATTTTGTTTTCGGAAAATCCTAATAGGAAGGGTGGAAAAGGTTGAAAAAGGGGTCGAATGCATTTCATGAGTCTACTTATATTTCAGAACCTGAAGATATTACAGACCTGAAAATTGGTGTTTGGGATCTCCTTTAAAAATAAAGAAACACGTATTTTTTGTTTGTGGAAAATACAATTAATGGGGGGGAAAGGGGGTGATTTTTTAAAATGAGTGTATCTATATCTCAAAACTTTTTAAGTTTATAGATGTAAAAATTGGTATTTAGAATCTCCTTTAAAAATAAAGAAACACGTGTTCTTTTGTTTTTGGAAAATCCCAATAGGAATGGTGTAAAAGGGTGAATAATGGGTTGAATGCCTTTCATGAGGATACTTATATTTCAGAACCTGAAGATATTACAGACCTGAAAATTTGTATTTTGGATCTACTGTAAAAGTAAAGAAACAGGTATTTTTTCGTTTTTGGAAAATCCAAATATTGGGGGGTGAAAACGGGGGTGAATTTTTTAAAATGAGTGTGTCTACACCTTAAAACTTTAAAATTTCCAGATGTAAAAATTGGTAGTTAGAATCTCCTCTAAAAATAAAGGAACACGTATTTTTTGTTTCCTGTAAGTCCTAATAGGAGGGGTGTAAAAGGGTGAACAATGGGTTGAATGCCTTTAATGAGGATACACATATCTCAGAAACGAAAGATATTACAGAACTGATAATTCGCATATGGGATCTCCTTTAAAAATAAAGAAACACGTATTTTTTAGTTTTTGGAAAATCTAATTAATGGGAAGGTGAAAAGGGGGTGAATTTTTAAAATTAGTGAATCTATATCTCCAAACTTTTAAAGTTTGCAGATGTAAAAATTGGTATTTAGAATCTTCATTAAAAATAAAGAAAAACGTATTTTTTTGTTTCTGTAAAACCCAAAGAAGGGGGGTGAAAAAGGGGTAATATTTTAAAATGAGTTTATCTATATCTCAAAACTTTTAAAGGTTATAGGTGTAAAAATAGGTATTTAGAATCTCCATTAAAGATAAAGAAACACGTATATTTTGTTTTCGGAAAATTCTAATAGGAAGGGTGGAAAAGGTTGAAAAAGGGGTCGAATGCATTTCATGAGTCTACTTATATTTCAGAACCTGAAGATATTACAGACCTGAAAATTGGTGTTTGGGATCTCCTTTAAAAATAAAGAAACACGTATTTTTTGTTTGTGGAAAATACAATTAATGGGGGGGGGAAAGGGGGTGATTTTTTAAAATGAGTGTATCTATATCTCAAAACTTTTTAAGTTTGTATATGTAAAAATTGGTATTTAGAATCTCCTTTAAAAATAAAGAAACACGTGTTCTTTTGTTTTCGGAAAATCCCAATAGGAATGGTGTAAAAGGGTGAATAATGGGTTGAATGCCTTTCATGAGGATACTTATATTTCAGAACCTGAAGATATTACAGACCTGAAAATTGGTATTTTGGATCTACTTTAAAAGTAAAGAAACAGGTATTTTTTCGTTTTTGGAAAATCCAAATATTGGGGGGTGAAAACGGGGGTGAATTTTTTAAAATGAGTGTGTCTACACCTTAAAACTTTAAAATTTACAGATGTAAAAATTGGTAGTTAGAATCTCCTCTAAAAATAAAGGAACACGTATTTTTTGTTTCCTGTAAGTCCTTATAGGAGGAGTGTAAAAGGGTGAAAAATGGGTTGAATGCCTTTAATGAGGATACACATATCTCAGAAACGAAAGATATTACAGAACTGATAATTCGCATATGGGATCTCCTTTAAAAATAAAGAAACACGTATTTTTTAGTTTTTGGAAAATCTAATTAATGGGAAGGTGAAAAGGGGGTGAATTTTTAAAATTAGTGAATCTATATCTCCAAACTTTTAAAGTTTGCAGATGTAAAAATTGGTATTTAGAATCTTCATTAAAAATAAAGAAACACGTATTTTTTGTTTTCGGAAAATCGCAATAGGAGGTGTGAAAAGGGGTGAAAAAGGGGTTGAATGCCTTTAATGAGGCTACTTATATCTCAGATACTGAAGATATTATAGACCTGAAAATTGGTGTTTGGGATCTCCTTTAAAAATAAAGAAAAACGTATTTTTTTGTTTCTGTAAAACCCAATGAAGGGGGGTGAAAAAGGGGTAATATTTTAAAATGAGTTTATCTATATCTCAAAACTTTTAAAGGTTACAGTGTAAAAATAGGTATTTAGAATCTCCATTAAAGATAAAGAAACACGTATATTTTGTTTTCGGAAAATCCTAATAGGAAGGGCGGAAAAGGTTGAAAAAGGGGTCGAATGCATATCATGAGTCTACTTATATTTCAGAACCTGAAGATATTACAGACCTGAAAATTGGTGTTTGGGATCTCCTTTAAAAATAAAGAAACACATACTTTTTGTTTGTGGAAAATACAATTAATGGGGAGGGGTGAAAAGGGGGTGATTTTTTAAAATGAGTGTATCTACATCTCAAAACTTTTTAAGTTTATAGATGTAAAAATTGGTATTTAGAATCTCCTTTAAAAATAAAGAAACACGTATTCTTTTGTTTTCGGAAAATCCCAATAGGAATGGTGTAAAAGGGTGAATAATGGGTTGAATGCCTTTCATGAGGATACTTATATTTCAGAACCTGAAGATATTACAGACCTGAAAATTTGTATTTTGGATCTACTTTAAAAGTAAAGAAACAGGTATTTTTTCGTTTTTGGAAAATCCAAATATTGGGGGGTGAAAACGGGGGTGAATTTTTTAAAATGAGTGTGTCTACATCTTAAAACTTTAAAATTTACAGATGTAAAAATTGGTAGTTAGAATCTCCTCTTAAAATAAAGGAACACTTTTTTTTTCCTGTAAGTCCTAATAGGAGGGGTGTAAAAGGGTGAAAAATGGGTTGAATGCCTTTAATGAGGATACACATATCTCAGAAACGAAAGATATTACAGAACTGATAATTCGCATATGGGATCTCCTTTAAAAATAAAGAAACACGTATTTTTTAGTTTTTGGAAAAGCCAATTAATGGTGGTTAAACAGGAGTGACAAATTGGGGTGAATTTTTTGAAAGACTATATCTACAGAATATCTTGGAAACGTAAAATGTTACAGACGTAAAAAGTGGGTGTAAATCTCCTGTAAATGTAAAGAAATATAGGTGATTTGTTTTTGGAAAATCTACTTAAGGGGAACCCAAAAGGGGTGACATTTTAAAATGAGAATTTTTACAGATATCTAAAAAAAATTTACAGAAGTGAAAAATGGTATTTTTTATCTCTATTAAACATAAAGAAAAGTGTATTTTTAGTTTTCGGAAATACCACTTGGTTGGAGGGCGGTGGGTGGGAGGTAAAAGTGACTGAAAATGGTGATGAATTATTTTAATTAGGCTACTGATATCTCAAAAATGAAGATGTTACAGACGGGAAATTTGATATTTGCAATCTGCTTTAAAAGTAAAGAAACACGTATTCTCGGAAAATCCAATGAAAGGGGGGGGGGGGGGGGGTGAAAGAATTGAAACATTAGTTGACTTAATTGTATGAGAATACATACATCTAATACTAAAGTTGTTACAGACGTGAAAATTCGTATTTGGATCTCCTTTAAAAACAAAGAAAAAGGCGTTTTGGTGAGGAAACCATCTTGGAGGGCGGGAGTGTAAAGGAGTTGAATTCCTTTCATGAGGACACACAAATCAAAAACTGAATAAGTTAGAGTCGTGATAATTGGTATTTAGAAGATCCTTTACTATTAAAGAAACAAGTATTTTTTTGCGGGAAAATTCATTTAGGTGGGGGGGAGGGATTATTGTGAAATGAAGTGAAAAAAAGTAAATTATTTTTATGTGGATACTTATATCTCAAAACTGAAAGTAATAGACGTGAACATTGGTGTTTGGAATCTCCCTTAAACATAAAGAAACAAGCATTCTTTTAATTTTTTTTGGGGGGGGGGGTGGCTGTAAATAAACTTAACGGCGATGGGGTGTAGAAGGAGGTGAGACCAATTGATTTTACTGTTATTAATGTACTTATAAGGATCCTCCGTTGCTCAGGCGGCAGCGCGCCGACCTCTCACAGCTGGGTTCCGTGGTTCAAATCCCGGTCACTCCATGTGGCATTCGTGCTGGACAAAACGGAGGCGGGACTGGTTTTTCTCCGGATACTCCGGTTTTTCCTGTCATCAGCCATTCCAGCAACACATAATAATAATAATAATAATAATAATATTCCGGACCGTCGTCAAATTGCGGACCGCGCTGGAAACGGCTCCTGGACGGGTAATGACTAAGAATGCAGTCCGGCCGCGGGTTCAGTGCCGGCAAGGCACCCAGTATGACAGCACGCCGGATCTCCTGAGGGATTATATCCATATTAAAAATGTTGTAGGAAAAGATGGCAAAGATTTACGGACCCAACTGACCTGGAGGAATACCTGAGCCTAACCCGGGAAGTACGAAATCGATTGCTGGAAAGGATTCAACAACTATTTGTTTCGCTCTGTTTCTTTCATCTACGTACAAATCCCTGTCTGCTTTGGCCCTTGTTTGGAGCCATTTCTGATAAGCCTTCTTTTTACGTTTACAGGCTGCTCTCACTTCATCATTCCACCAAGATGTTCGCCTTTTCCCATCTTTATACACAGTTCTTCCTAGGCATTCCCTTGCTGTTTCTACTACAGCATCCCTGTATGCCACCCATTCACTTTCTATATCCTGAATCTGCTTACTGTCTACTGTTCAAAACTTCTCACTAATCATATCTATGTACTTCTGTCTAATTTTCTCGTCCTGGAGATTTTCTACCCTTATTCATTTGCAGACAGATTTCACTTTCTCTACCCTAGGCCTAGAGATACTTAGTTCACTACAGATCAGATAGTGGTCTGTATCATCAAAAAATCCGCGAAAAACTCGTACATTCCTAACAGATTTCCTGAATTCAAAGTCTGTTAAGATATAGTTTATTATGGATCTGGTACCCCTAGCCTCCCATGTGTAGCGGTGAATAGCCTTATGCTTGAAGAATGTATTTGTAACAGCTAAACCCATACTAGCACAGAAGTCCAGCAAACGATTCCCATTCCCATTAGCTACCATATCTTCCCCATATTTACCAATCACCCTTTCGTATCCTTCAGTTCTATTCCCAACTCTCGCATTGAAATCGCCCATTAGCACTATTCTATCCTTGCTGTTGACCCTGACCATGATGTCACTCAATGCTTCATAAAACTTGTCAACTTGATCCTCATCTGCACCCTCACATGGTGAATACACGGACACAATTCTTGTCCTAATTCCTCCCACTGACAAATCTACCCACATCATTCGCTCATTTACGTGCCTAACAGAAACTATGTTGCGTGCAATGGTATTCCTGATAAAGAACCCTACCCCAGACTCTGCCCTTCCCTTTCTAACACCCGTCAAGTACACTTTATAATCTCCTATCTCTTCCTCATTATCTCCCCTTACCCGAATATCACTTACTCCTAGCACATCCAGATGCATCCTCTTTGCTGACTCAGCCAGTTCTACCTTCTTTCTTCCATAAGCCCCATTAATACTGATAGCTCCCCATCGAATTCCATTTCGTTCGCCAAGTTGTTTCCAAGGAGTCCCTCGCCTGTCAAATGGGAGTGGGACTCCATTACTCCCATAGGTCCGAGGCTTGCTTAAAGTGTTCTGAGCTCGGTAAATTCATGAAGCAGGATGCTACCCTACTTGCACATAGTCCAAGTGAGGATCTCTCCTCTAATGGGTTGTGGACCACCGGTGAATTGTATAGTCCTAGCCGCCTGAGCACAAGGAGGGTCACGACTCAGAATATGTCCGAGATGCCTACTCCCATTCCATAGGAACTGGTATGCCGACTCTCAGGACCACTTACTAGGCCACTCAGCTGTTGCCCACAGTTCACGAACTAGGACGTGACTACAGTAACCCACAAACATGAACCATTGGTTTAGAACACAATTTTTAAAAAACATACGACTTTTTCCACTCTGAGCTGTCTTGCAGGAGGATGCAAACATGCAAAATGAGAAATAACCATGAAGAACCATGACAGATAAGCAAAGCATCACCAACATCATACACAAATTCAATGGAAAGGGTACAGCATGTCTCTTCCAAGGTCAGACCAGCTGGCGGCTGTAAAGAGACATAATTCTGGATGATTGGTCTGATGAGCATCCAGAGGTCAACAGGAATGAACTGTGAGCAGCTCTGTAGAAACAGAATAACTGATGCTGATCAACCTCAAATGGAAAACATACAAGTCATGTGTATTGTGACTGCCACATATGGTCTTGGAACAGAAACATTCACAAAGAGCAGTGCCAGGTACTTAAGAACTTGCCAGCATGCCACACAACAGTTATGCTCGGGATCAACTTCCAGGACACAGTGCGGAACAAGGAGATCCAGAGGTGAACTCGGGTCAAAGACATCTTGCAACACATCGTTCCAGCCACTGGAGGATGCCCTACTAGCCCTGCTGACAAATGCCTGCAGGAACAGTTGTCAGATGTGGAGAAGTGCCAAGGTCATTCTGCTGTTCAAGGTGGGGAGACTGCTCCAACGTAGAGAACTACTGACCCATCAGTTCGCCCTCTGTTATGTACAACCTGCAGATGCAGGTTGCGGCAGATCAACTCAGAAACTTGTTTGATTTCTACCAGCCATAAGTAATCTACCAACCAGTCGAACAAGCAGAATTCCAGAGAGGCTTCAGCATTTAAAGATTTAAAAAAGAAAAAAATCTATTTTCCGAATTGAACTGTATACTCTAATACCACCTACGGTTCAGATCATTACAACATTCAAATTTAAACTATACCTTACGCTACCTCAAGTACGCCCTGAATTTTTATATTCAAGAAATAACATGCTATGCATATGCGTTTTTCATTTGTTTCCAATATTGCGCTTTTAACATTTTTCTCCTCACAATTGTTTTTTACGTCAACTGTCCTGCATCTCTAAAGAATCTACAAGATCCTATTAACATTGATATATACTTCAATTATATTAACTTGTATTATATATTTTCACGACTGAATCATTTGCAGGCTTGCTCTTTAAGCTATTCACCGAGTTTCGTCGGCATTTAAAAGCACAGTGCTGGACATTGCGTATGTTGCGCTGATCTTCAGGAGCTAGCATCTTACTTTATTTAAGTGACTTGTCTTCGACTTCTACACAATTTTGGGACTTCAAATTTATTAAATCATGTTGTGACTTCGTGCCTGGCAGTGTTTGCAGGCTTGTTCAATGAACTGTTCACCTCTTTTCGTAAACATTTTAAGGCACAGTGCCAGACATTGCGTGTGTTGTGCTACTCTTCAGAGACTTGTGCCCTAATACATATAAGTGACTGGTCTTCGACTTCTTCTGGATTTTATGTTTTAAAATCGCGCAGTGCTAATCCCTGTTGTCTTATATTGCTTCTTGAACTGCTTTTGTGAAAGACATATCCTTTAATTTTTTGTTTTCCTATGCATTGTTTTCGTATTTTTAATCGGCTGATGATGACCCAGACTGGTGGTCGAAACCGGTACCGCTTTTAATCAAATAAGAATGTAACACTACATTTCTTATTTACTTGTACTGAATAGGTTGAACCACTTTATTTCTTGTTTCAGTTTAATTGTAAGGCTTCAGCATGATAGACCAGGTCATGTGTTCACTCACTGAGAAGGCAATGGAGTATAACATTCCCCTCCACTTTGCCTTCGTTAACTACCAGAAGACATAGAGACGTGGGGAGGGGGGCTCTTGGCGAGGATCGACTCTCGGTACTCTAACCTCATCCAGGACATTTACATCAATATCACACTCCAGATCAACATCGAGAATTACATGGTAATGGAGAGAATTGTGAAAGAGAGAGAGGAGTAAGGCTGGTAGACACCATCTCTCTGAAACTGTACACCTTAGCCTTAGAGGACATCTTCATCTCTCCAGCATTTACATCCTTTCCGCTCTTAATGCTTCTAGTAACGTGACTGAACAAGTCACTTGCCCTCCCTCCGAAAAGATGAGTGGAGGGTAACACTCACCACTCGTTCAATAAGGTCGAGTCTGTTGAGGAGAAGGGGGTCAGCAACAACTGTACCTCCCTCAACTACTTGAGGCTCACTGACAATGTCGTACCAATCAACAACAACCCATGGGGACTGAAGACCATGCTTGAGCAACTCCATGAAGCATCAGCAAGTCAGTCTGAAGATATGAGCCTAAAGAATATTAAGATCCTAAGTACAGGCACTGTTCGAATAGAAATGAACAACCAAGCCCAGGAAGTAGTTGACCACTATGCTTACTGTTGATAAACTTAACCATAATAGGTATATTTGTAAATAAGTTGGACTTTAACAAAATCACTGATGAAGGGAATGTAGTATGTTCCCGAAATATGTTCGATGAATAAATGGTTTTCAATACCGAAATATCAGTAAATAAGTTGGACTTTAATAATTGCTGATGAAGGAAATGTATTATGTTCCCAAAAAATGATAAAAGTGTATTTACATAGTGGATTCATGCATATACTATTTTAAATCTTTTTTAATAGGTTTACACAATGCTTACCTTGGCCACAACATGAAGCTTGGTAATAAGAACCACACAGTGGAAATAAGGAGGCAAATTGTTCTGACATGGGCAGCTTTCGAGCTCTGTGATGCTGATCAACCTCAATTGGAACACATACAAGTCGTGTGTGTTAAGTAAACTCGTGTCCTCATCCCGAGGTGGTGCAGCTCTTTTCAGGCACACCCCCATTGGAGGTGAGCTGCGTGTACCATTTTAACCACTTACCAGCCCTCCTGTCATTCTTAAACTTCTGGCAGTACCGGGAATCGAACCCGGGCCCCCGAGGACGGCAGCTAATAACACTAACCATTACGCTACGGAGGCGGACATGTGTGTTGTAATTACCACATATGGTCTTGAGTCAGAAACGCTGACACAGAGCAGTGCCAGGTGCTTAAGAACTTGCCAATGTGCCATGGAGCAAACCATGTTTAGAATCAGCCTCAGGGACATAGTGTGGAACAAAAGATCCAGGGGCGCATTTATGTCACAGACACTTGCAACACACCGCCCAACCTCAAGTGGTGCTGGGGAGGTCATACCGTGAGGCACAACGATGAGCAGAGGACAAAGAAAATTATCCAGAGGCAGCTGTCAGCAGAGCCACATGGAAAACAATGGGAAACGGCTATGTCCACAAGTGGACAGCTATTGGCTGAGGAAAAAAGGAGAAAAAAAGAGTTTTAAATTTCTTTTCTTTTTTTACCATACGGTAAATATTCTACGTTTATAGCAGGTGGTATTAGATGCTAGTTATTACAGGGATTTCTGTATAAAATCTGACCCCTCGCACACGGCTGAGCCAAGGCCAGTCGATCCATCTGGCCACAGCCGATCTGTACTCAGTCTGCTTCTTAAATCTGTAAATCTGCATATATAGTATAAGAAATTAATCTACAGTCTTACCTCATAGAAAATGATGGAAATGTCGTCCTTCTGCAGCTAAACACATTTTAAATGAGAGGATGTAACTCAGCCACTGTAATGTTTCTTATTGCAGTTTGTATATTTTCCCTAAGTTCCTCCAATATGCATGGATTTGTTTGGTACACTTTATCCTTCAGGGTACCCCACAAATAAAAATCACTGGCTGTTAGATTTGGGGTGCAGGAAGGCCATGAACCAACACTAATCTCTCTATCTTCAAACACTTTCATAACTGTATCCATGGACTGCTCTGCTGTATGAGCAGTTGAAGAATCTTGTTGAAACCAAGAATACAATATTTCTTCTTCTGTTACCTGATTTGAAAAATGGGGTAAGAAAGGCATTTCAGTATTGCTCTCAATTTACTGTATCCTTATAAAAACCGGGCCAATCATGCATGTTTCGCTAATCGCATACCAAACTCCAATTTTCCTACCATAAAAAGGATTTCTTCCATACAATGTGGTTTTTCAGAACACCAGTGGCATGTACTGTGAGTAATGATATGCCCAGTTAGATGGAACCACACCTGGTCTTTAAAGAACACAATGCGAGGGCCGATTGAATCTTCAGTCACTGACTCGCAATACCACACATATTAGAATCTCCACCTACATTTTTAAAGGAAAAAATCAATTTCTTTCTAACTTTTAAAAAGATTCCTCCTTTCCACGTTTTTGTTTTGTTTCTTTTTTGCAGTTTTGGAAAGCTCTTAAAATGCTTAGATGTACCGATATTTGAACTTATAAACTTGTGCTCCCGTCACCAAGTCATAAACTAAACTAACCACAACTGACTCAGAATTACCATCCTGATCTGATTAATTGCAGGCCAGGAATTTCCCTTTGAATGATGCAATATGATCAAGTGTGAGTTTCGAATCCAACAAGAGTGGGGCAATGACCTAATCCGAGCCTACAACCTGCATTGTTGGCAGGAAAGTACTTCAGGAAACCTGGCAACAGTGACTGACAATCAGATTCATTGCAGTGATATTTTTGTGCTTGTGTGTGCATGTACCATCTCAGCCCAGCTCAGCTGCCAGTTAATACACAGCTCGATGATTCAACAAATTGCATCGACCCTGTATCTCATCAGTATATGCACTGTTCTAAGAGAAAGTTACAATATCATGTGCAACGTGAATCACATTTGTAAGTAGGTGATGTTTAGATGTCACGTAAGTACAAAAACAAGAAACACTGTTATAATTTAATTTGGCACAGAATAGGCTCGCTGGTTTCATTTCACATATAAACAAAATGACGTATTCAGGTATACTTTACTATTGAATGAAACCAAATTTAAGATGAGCTACAAACAGTAATGAGGTTAGTACATCAAATTGGTCAATATATTAGAGTGAAAGACACTGGAACCATTCTGTAAGTTCATTTAATCAAATTCTGATCACCCTCAAATTTCTGGCAACAGGAGCTTTTCAAAAAATTGCATTAGGTGATGAGATGACTTTAACCTATATAAATTAACATGTCGCATATTGCAGAAGGTACTCCTTCAAATTGCTGGTCTACACATGACAAATTTACTTACATGCCCCAAGAAATGTAATAGAAATTGAAGAAACAAAGAAAACCTTAATGTCATTGCTGCGTTTCCATCTGTAATAGAATACATCGTTGGAACACATATCAAGATTCAGTCTCTGGGTGGTGCAAATGCAGAACGATGTAGAAATAGAAAATTCTACTTTTCCTTTAACATTCAAGCAGTCTGCAATAAAAATCTCTGCATCACGAATACTGCCACGCACTGGCCAGGCTCAACGCATGACAGGACAATCTTCAATACCAGCAGAAGAAATCCATCCTCACACCAATTCTAAGCCCTCAGAATAATCCACAAGAATGAAACAGTTCAGCATGTATATGAACAAGAAACTGCATTGAACGGTGCTTTGGAGTTCTGGCTTAGGGTGGGATTCTGCACTGAATTACAAACAACTTTAGCAACAGTGGTAGCTGCTGTAGTATACAACTTGTTGACAGAAGGAAAGAAATGGGAGCTGATCAAAATGACTCAGTACCTACTACAACAGACCTATCTGATTATAAGGATGTTGCAATTGTGGTGAACATCTTCAGATAATGTAAATATAAAACAGTTACATTTTAACATAAATTCATATATTGTATTATAGATTAACATGGCTTAATATTCAGATTAACTCATCTGCACTTATGGTTACCAAACGGGCACTGCAAATGTATCATTTTTCAAATAGATCTAGTGGAGTTCAATAATGAATTAGAGATGTGCTGTAGCAATTTATCTGCTATGTAATAACTGCCCCAGTTCTATTGTTTTCTCCTTGGAGTTATGAACACACAATTAAATTTCAATTGCTGTGAAATGGATGAAGGTTTTAAGTAAGTACATTGTTTTCAGCAAAAAGTTATTAGAGTAATTCATTTTATATTCTGGACGCTTTAGTAATGCTTTGAGAAGAATTATCTGTAGATTATAACTTAAATTGGATGAGCTAACCCCAGATTTGCCATATGGACATGCTAGATGCATATCGTAATATTCAGTGAAGTATCTTTTTTCATCAGGAAGGAACCTTCGCTAGCTGATACCTTGGATATTACTCATAATTACAACATTGATGAAGATATCAGTATTTTCATAGAGCCTCCAGAACCTAGTAAAGATACAGATGAGGATTCAGGAGATGAGGAGAGTATGTTATATTTTAAACATAAAAGTTATTACTATTTAATGATCCACCAAGGTTATTTATTTCATTTTTTGCAGACTAATCCAAAACCTAACATCCCAGCAATTACCAGCTAATGTGGAAATAAGAATTCCAAATCAATGATGTCAGAAACTCATCAGTAAACCCAGCAATAACATATAACCTCCATTAAAAGAAATGCAAATCTCTCTAGAAACAAAAAGACGGATTGCAGAGAGGGAGCAGAAGTCAAATCTTACTATTTTATAGGAAAAAGGAGTGGCTTTTGATTCTGAGAAACCATCAACTATAACTGGAACTCTAATGATGACATAAAAAATATAGATATTTCTTATGCTATGCAGAAAGATGAGTTTCTTCACATTTGACAGTTTCTGCACTGTACAAAAAACACCAATGTTGATGAAAAAGACAAGGTCGGGAAGGTTTCCCTTTGTAAGAAATTGCAAAAGAATGATGCATTGATAATTATGTTCCTGAGAACATTTGGCATATAATGAATGCACAGTCAAATATTTCAGACGTCATAGCTGCAATAATATTTCAGACATCATGGCTGCAGACAGTTTATTTACGGGAAACTAATACAATTTGGTTATTAGATATGGAGCCTGAAGACTAAAGATGGATATTTAGTAAATTTCGAACTGTACCAAGGAAAAGTCCCAAACGAAACACAGACTATGAAAAATTATTTGACAAAGTATTACTTGATGAATTGCCAGATGAAAAGAAAATTCTGAAGGTACTCAAAGCCATAGGAACAGTTTGGAAAAACTGAATTCCTAAAGAATGTCCACTGACCAATTAAGCATATGTTTCTGCTATTTGTTTTATGTCGCACTGACACAGATAGGTCTTATGGCGACGACGGGATAGGAAAGGCCTAGGAAGTGGAAGGAAGCGGCCAAGGCCTTAATTAAGGTACAACCCCAGCATTTGCCTGGTGTGAAAATGGGAAACCACGGAAAACCATCTTCAGGGCTACCGACAGTGAGGCTCGAACCCACTGTCTCCCGATTACTGGATACTGGCCGCACTTAAGCGAATGCAGCTATCGAGTTCGGTCAGATGTTTCTGAGGAAAGAGTGAAGATATTTCAAAACTGCAATGGAGAAGAATGATGGTCGTCTGTATGTGAGGTGACCTACATCCTAATTGCAGAGAGATTCACAAGAGGCTAACAAGGAAACCCTTCCAACTGTAAGTCTCCGATTTGACTGACAAGAAAACCCTTCAATCTGCTCATCTCCGATCTGATTGAAATTTGGTACGACGACTTTAATAGGAATGTTTTATTGAGCCATATCAAAACAAGAAGCCCAGTTGTATATTTAGCACCTGTTTTGGGGTGTCAAAGTTTGCTCATTTAAGCTCTGCATAGACAGGTAGCGTCAGGGCGGCTGGTCGGTTCATGTGTCAACCTCTCTTGCACATACTGGCAATCACTGGCACTACGCGGTGAATGGAACCATGCGGTCCTACATACATATACACTGTGACATGGTGAGCCGCTGTGTCTGCCATGCCACCGTACAACCACGGGAAGTAGCGCAAGCTAGCCAGCTCCAATCGTAAGCTCATCACCAAGAAAGGCCCCATGCGAATTGGTCAGCCCCCCACTGCTGCTATCTGGATTGTCCTGGTCACTCATTGGGGCCTCCGGCGTTATAGAAGAATCTGGATGGCACGCGGAGAGTATTCACTTTCGGGAAGATGCTGGGAGGCTTGTCCCTTCTGGAAACATCCAGATGGCGTGAGCCCAGGTATTTAAGTCAGGCGTGACCTGCAGGGTTCCCTGAGTTGGTATAGTTCAGCTGGTGTAGTGAGTCTAATGTGTGGACTCAGTGAGTTAGCAAAGAGTGCAGTCAGTGTGTTAGTGGCTGCCTGGGCTGAGGTGTCAGTCTGTTGGAGCCGAGGACTTGTTTCTGTGTGCCTGTCGTCGTGCGTGTGTCTTGGGCCAGCTGCTGTAAGAGGACGTGGCCTGTCCTGTGCAGTGTGGAGGACAACACTGGGTGCCAACATGGGGACTGTGAGTGGAGTTCGACGGACTGAGTGGACGGTGGATACTATCCCGAGCTGCAAGACTGGCGTGTGGACTGCGTACTGTGACAGCGCTAACGAGTGTGACTGAGTGGCTGAGTGAGTGTAGTGTAAGTGATCGAAGACTGTGTGTGTGTCATTGTAGATAAAACACGATAAACTAAGAGAGAGAGACCGTGAACCATGTAAGAGAGAGAGAGAGTGAGTGAGTGAGTGTGTGCGTGCGCATGTGTGTGTGTGTGTGTGTGTGTGTGTGTGTGTGTGTGTGCGCGCGCTAAATATATGACTGGGCATCTAATTTTGATATGACTGAATAAAACATTCCTACTGAAGTTGCCATACCAAATCTCAATCAGACCAGAGACTTACAGATGGAAGGGTTTCCTTGTAAGTACTGAATTCTTCTTATTCTTCTTTTCTAGCCTATTTCAATCCACTGCTGGATATAGGCCTCTTCCATATGCTTCCAACGTCTTCGGTCTTGAGCCACTTGGAACCAGCGTGTTCCAGCCAACAGCTTTATGTCATCGAACCATCTCTTCTGGGGGTCTTCCAATGCCTCTCTTGTGTTCCCATGGTCTCCAGTGAACAATCCTAGAGGTCCACCTGTTGTAGTCTTGTCGAGCTACGTGTCCTACCCATTGCCATTTTAGTCTTGCTACTCTCGCTAGGATGTCAGTTACATTCGTTCTTCTCCTGATGTCCTCTGAACGGATCTTATCCCTAAGGCTGATCCCTAGCATCTGTCACTCCATGGCTCATTGGGTTCGCTGAAGCTTGCGAGCACTTTCCTTCGTCAGAGTCATCGTTTCCAGACTGTAAGTAGTAACTGGCAGCACGCACGTATTATAAACCTTGGTCTTCAGGTTGATTGGAACATCCTTGTTGGTCAGGATGAATCTTAGTTTTCGGAATGCTATCCAACTCATACCTATTCTGCGATGAATTTCTGCACATTGGTTGTCTTTTCCAAGTTTTATCTTGTATCCAAGATAGATGTACTCATTGACAGCTTCTATATGTTGGTTTCCCATTTTAAGTGGTTGACTGTCTGGGCTTAGTATTTTCGTTTTATTAATGTTCATTTCCAAACCAATCTTAGCAGAGGCAGTTTTTAATTCTTGGATCATGCTTTCTAGCTCATCTAGATTTTCACTTATGAACACAATGTCATAAGCAAAACGCAGGTGGTTTAAATATAACCCGTTGATTTTTATTCCTTTTTTATCCCAATGAAGGGTTTTGAATACATCTTCCAAGGCAAGGGTAAACAGCTTTGGAGAGATTGTGTCACCTTGTCGAACTCCTTTGCCAACTGGGATCTTATTGGTGATGAGGTCTTGGTCCACTCTGACTACCATTGTTGCTTTATCATAAATGTTTTCCAGGAGCTTTATATACCTTGAGTTTATCATGGCATTTTGAAGTGCCTTCATGATTGCCCAAATCTCCACTGAGTCAAAAGCTTTTTTATAATCAATGAAGGCCAGATGAATCTTGATGTTGTACTCAGTGGTTTTTTCAAGAAGACAACGAATAGTCTGGATGTGTTCAACAGTTGAGAAACCTTTACGAAATCCCGCTTGCTCGGCAGGTTAATAAAAATCCAGTTTTCTTGTGAGGCAGTTGGTTACAATTTTAGTCAGGAGCTTGTAAAGGTGTGATAACAAACTCACAGGACAATAGTTCTCTAAATTTTCCTTATCACCTTTCTTGAAGAGAAGTATCACTTCAGCATTTTTCCAATTTTCTGGTATTCTTCCAGAGTTAATACACTTAATATACTGAATTATTGTGTGATTAAAAATATGGCACGATATCTTGAATCTGGCTTGAAGTCAGCATATGTGGACTTGTCGTTTGAAATTTGAGAGCTGATTTTCTTTTCTTTTTGCCTGAGGCTATACTTTTGTCTAGTGATAGTTTATAAGGATCCCTATTTTATACAATATGATTTATAGTAGGCCTATGTAAGACACTGATGTAAAAAAAAAAACACGTATGAGTGAGAGATATTTCCCTCGGGGGAGCCTGTTAACCCTTAGAGGGTGCGTCCTCAGGTGGCAGACAGAGGGTCCTACAGACATGTGGGCTAGTTCAGACACCCCATAAATGGGCCCACTATCAACATGCAGCCCAATTCCAGGGGACTTAATAGTACTGGGATACCCTTTCTCCAGGAGTCATAAATATGGGGTCCCTAGCTCAGGGCAAAGAGCGAAGACTTCAACGCATATGCAGTGGAGAAGCTGTCTTTCGGTACAGTGTAAATGGTGGAAAAGTCAGCCCTGTACTAGGGTTCAACATGAGTAAAATGTTCCCCATCATCAGTGATGGCAGAGAAGATGGACTTCAGTATGGCAGAGATGATGAAGGCGGCAGCCCACAATCCAGGGTTAAGTGAACATTTCCTGGTGGTGGGCAGCAGCTCCAACAGTATCACATAGTGGCACATGAGGATGGACATCATTAGCGGTACCACAGTGGTCGTGTGAAGGGCAAATGTAATAGCCTGTACGGTTCCTACACGGTGGGGCAGAAAGGGCATGGAAATCCTACTGCGCTATCTTACCAAAAATTCAATACGGCTATGTTTAGCGTTACTAAAGCAATGGCCCTCAGTCTGGGGCACCTCTTTAGTGGGGAGAGGGTAGATTGTGCTAAAAATCCCTCTAAATACAATTAGCGATAAGTTTCAAATTTGCAACAAACGAACAAGAGTAGCCACATGGAATGTGCAAAGTCTATATATGGTTTAAAGCTTGCAAATATTGAAGCAGAAATGCGGCATCTAAAGTTCACGACTTTGAGCCTAATAAGTTAGATGGCCTGTATCAGGGACAGATAAGACTAAACATGGGGTACACTATTGCTATGGTGTTGGTGATCCTGAACATCAATATGGAGTAGCTGTGCTCCTCTCTTCTGACCTGGTGTTAATAATTGATTTCAACCCCCTTGGAGATCGAAGCATGCTTGTTAAACTGCAAATTTCACAACATACCATGAACATTGTCCAGGTTTATGATCCAGCAGGAGATAAAGATGAGTTAGTTAAAGAATTTTATTCCACCCTGGAGAAGGCAATGATCTTTACAAGATAACAGTGGTCCTCAGTGACTTCAATGCATTCTGAGATGGAGGATGACATTGTTAGACAATACAGTCTTGGTGAAGGAAATACGAGAGGAGATCATCTAGTACCGTACAGTTTTGTTCAGAATAACAGCTCTCTGACATCAATACTTTCTTTAAGCTACATGCCTGGAGCCTGTATACATTAGCGTCCCCTGCAGACTGTTAAGGTCATATTGTCAGAAACCAGATATCTAAAATGAAGTATAAAATTTCCACCTACTCAATACTATACATTATAATCTTATAGATTATTTAACATTATGTTTTAAAAAGTACATGTTTCAGCTTAACTGAGCTATCATCAGCACTGGAAAGACATAATAATGAGTGTAACTCATTGAAAAAATATTGCAGGCCTATTTATACAAAAATTGTGTGGGCCTATTTAAATAAAATTTACGAGGATCCCAGACATCTTCTACCACCATGAAGAATAACTTCTAGACATACAAGACAACATATATATTACATCGAGATCATATTTTTGAAACAAAAAGTTTTCATTGGATGGAGCTAACAATTTTTACAAGATTTTAATGTGATTTCAAATTTTACCTGTACTGTCGATAATACATGTTTTATATTAAGTTATCTCACAAAAGACATAGTAGACATATATTTTATGTACATTATTCTAAAAGTCATATCATTATAACATATTTTATTCAATAAATTACACTCATTTTTATGTCTTTTCAGTGCTGCTGATGCCTCAATTAAGGTGAAACATGTACACTTTTAAAATATAATGGGCAATATGGAACTTGAAATATGAATTTAATTACTTGCAAGGCATCAGATAGACTTCATCCTCATCTAACCTGAAAAGGTTTGTGAAAGCGGCTAAAACCTACCCTGGTGCGTATGTTAACAGTGACTACAATTCCGTCATCATGGACTTAAAACTCAATCACTTTTTCAAGATCAGACACTATGAAAAACTCAGGTGCATCGACATAATGAGACTTGACAACCTCAAGGCACAGGTTCAAACAACTTCAAAGCTTGAAGAACAGATGAGTGCAGTAAAAAGCTCAGGAACAGTTGATATTGAATCACAATGGAGTGTCCTAAAGAATGTACTCACTGATACTCAAGAAACAGACATTGGATATTAAAGCAGCCTAAAGAAGCAGCCATGGATGAAAAATGAAACATTAATTAATATTTAATATTCAACACAATGTGTACACATGATTTTAAAAATAAAGAAATTTACTGTCAGTACTAGGTTTCATCTGTCTGCAGTCAAACAGGTGGTATAGTGAACAATATGAGCCACAGATTTCACAAACACAGTCGCTGGATACCTGGTGAAAACCTTTCTTATTACAAATACAGTGATGAAAGCCGTGAGATGCTCCTCTCATATAGAGGTGACATAGCTCAAAACTGGCTGCTTTCCATTCATCATTGTTCATGGCAGAAGTATAAAAGAATTCTGTGTCTATTTCTGCAGTTTTCTGGAGTCGTTCATCCAGGAACCTTTTGGTAGCTGGGGTTGGTGTCAGATTACAGGTTGTCACCAGGTCTTCTATGAAGAAAGATGTTCCTACTAGCTGGTATACAAGTCGATACTGTGAAAAGTTAGAGATGCAGAGTGCTCTTTTTATGTATCTGGCTTTAGTTCTGTCCAAAGTTTTCAGATTTCTGTATGAAAGATTCGGCCATTTTATCTCAATTGTATACAAGTCTACTGGAGCAACTTTCAGCTTGAATAATAAAAGTGCTATTCTTAGTGAAAGGGATTTGAGATTTTGAACCTCCATTGCTGCTTTTATCGCAGCCACTGTTCTATCTTCAACGTGCTTTGTGAAAGTGAATCCAGTCACCCCTAAATATTTGAAAGATTTGACTGTTTCAATTGTTTGGTTTCCGCAAGTAAATATATCCGCTGATGACAGTTTCCTCCACTTTCCAGAACTTCATTACCTTTGTCTTACTCTGGTTTACATGCATGTTATTCTTTTGAGACCATTCCACTAGCCTAGTAAGAGCTTCCTGCAACGAGCTCTTGCTGTTGCTCAGTATAACCGTATCATCTGCATATAAGTATATATTCACATCTCCAGTTACTACCTTTTGTACTACGTCATGTATAATCGTATTAAACAACATGGGGTTCAGGGGGTCACCTTGTAGTATGTCATTTGTTTATATGATGTCTCTTGACTGAAGAAGACCATCACTGATGTTTATTACATTCCCTTCCATGATGTTGATTATTAACTGGAGGACATGATTTTCGGGCCTTAAAGCTGCTTAGAGCTTCTCTATGAGGATGTTATGGTTTACCCCCATCAAACGCCTTTGTGTAGTCTATGAAAACAGTGAAAGCGTGCCCTTTTGGTTTCCTTATTGAATGTCCAATCTCGAGTACACGGTGCACTGCTTGTACTGTATATCTCGCCCATATTGTTCCATTGGCATGATTTCCATCAACCAGCCAAAGATCCTGTTCCTAATTGTATTGGATAGCATCTTAAAGGCTGCACATTCTAGCGCGCAATCCCTCTGTACGAGTTAGGCGAGCTCTGAGGTCCTTTAGCTTTATTTAACACCTTAACCATTGATCTTCTCCAGGCATTAGGGATCATTTGAAGTTCTATACATTTGTTATATAGTGCTGTCCATATGCTGACGGTGTACAATTGGGCCTCCTTGAATACAACTTAAGAAGAAAGACGGAAACTGAAGCACAGGGATAAAGATTAGTATGAAGAGTTTAACAGGACAATATGGAGAAAATTCAGGGAGATAAAAGAACTTTGACTGGTGGAAAGATGTAGAGAAATAGAACATCTCCAGGAGAAACATGATTTGTTCAAACTCCATAAGAAAATCAAGGAATTTGAGAGGAAATATCATAAGTCGTATACAGCTATACTGCGGATGCCAACAGCAGTACAATGGTGGGAGCTGAAGAAAAGCTGAAGTGCTGGAAGGAGTATGTTGAGAATCTATTTAAAGATGTGCGATCAAACAAACCACCCTGTATTTATGAATGCAATGAAGCAAGTCCTGACATAACAAAAGAGGAAGTACTATACATAAGTTCAATCAAGCTACAGAAGAAAGGTAAAGGTGTGAGTCCAGAAAATATACATTCAGAAACTCTCAAACTCATTGCTCAAGGTGATGGTAGAGGCCTGGATCTGCTAACTGCACTATTCAACATAGTATAGAAAGCTAGGAGAATTCCATCTGACTGGTCAACATCAACTTTTGTTACGGTACCTAAAAAAACAGCAAGTGCATCGCATTGTGATGATTATCGCAGATCAGCTTAATTTCCCATGTCTTATAGGCATTCCTATGTATCATTCACACTCGTAACTATGCAAAATACTCAGTTTGGTTTTAGAAACGGACTGGAAACTCGCAAGGCTCTTTACTCTTTGAATGTTTTGACTCAGTGATGCCTGGATATGAAAGTCAACATGTACACATGCTTCACTAACTATCGAAAAGCTTTTGATTCCCAAACTTGACCAGGTTTTTTTTTTTTTTTTTTCCTTTTTTGCAGATGGTATTTTAGCACAATGCATGAATTCACCGAACAATATAACAATGGTTTATTGTTAAATACTTACTGATTATGACAAAAGACACAGTAATCACATCATAATACACATGGTGCTGCATGAACAAACTACTAAACATGTGGTAGCACACCGACACAACAGAAAGCAAAAAAGAATTGCTGCGCGAGATGCTGGCACAATTCACCCTTTCCTACCAAACTCAAATGGGCACACTGGACAGTGGCTCAACCTGTTGAACTTCCTACCATCTAAAATAATGACCTCGGGCACATGCATCGTTTACCACGATATGCAGCATGGCTAATACATCCCTTTATTTAATAAAAAAACCTTTTTATCATACTGTGGTACTTTCACCCTTTTCCACCACTGGTCCTCAATACTGAGGAGCTTTCCAATGGTGAGATAGAAGCCCCAGTCTAGAAAGCCAAGGATAACAGCCGAGAGGATCCGTCGCGCTGACCACGCATCAGCTCATAATCTGTAGATCTTCGGGCTAAGTAGTGGTTGGTTGATAAGCCTAAGACCATTAAGGCTGTAATGCCATGGGATTTAGTATGCTGTTTTGAGGCAATGATTATCAAACATGTACTTCGATGGGCCAGTCACATAGCTTGCATGCAAGTGATATATTCTCTATTGAAGGGTACAGAACATAATCAGAGAGTGCAGCAAAAGTGATACAAGGATGTTCTAAAGTCTAAGATAAAGAAGTACCAAACTGACACTGGCAACTGGGAGGATTTAGCAACTGATTAGCAGATGTGGCAATGTCTTTTCCATAAGAGCCCACAACATTCTGAATAATGGCAACAAAGGTAAGAGTCTGATAAAAGAGATTGCAGATCATAGAAGAAATGACCATCAGGTTCTACAGAATGGGCTTTGGCAGTTTTGATGGACCAGCATTGCAGCAGAACTTGTGGTTAAAAAAAAAAAAAAGGGCTTCATCAGCCATCTAACAACCCATAATGGGTAGCCTTAATGCATTCTGAAGACATCATTACACTCACCAGTGAGTGAGTGCCTATGATGATATCTACACTGAGGAGGTGCTAACATAAGGGCCTAGGAAAATAGGAACATTCCCAGAGAGGAAGCTAGGTGGACCGAGGTGAGGGAGCTTTCCATCTGTAAATCCATTTGTCTTTTATTCACTGACAACATATGTATAACATTATAGCTGAAACACTCTTTAAAGGTAAACCAATAAATTCCTATTGGCCTCTTACGTATAAGACAGAACAGGAGATCTGTTATCCCCAGAAAATATAATAGAGACAAGTAGTTAACATTAAATAAACGAAACGGCCTTCAACTGGCCATAGGCCCCTGGACTACGAACCCGGCCCATCCAAACAGCACAGCACACACAGAAGCACAACTCAAATCCACTTACACACACCCATTCGCGGCCACAAACATTAACCTTTCACTCAATACACACACATACAACATTCACTCACGACTTACGCTCCGATGTTCGCAGCCCAGAAGCCTTGGGTTCGACAGGAACCTCCCAGTAGTTGCTCAAGAGAGCGACAAATAATAAGTGAGAATCTAACGCTGGATCAAACCAGCCACCAAGGCTACGTTTGAGAAGGGAAGGGGAAGGGACAGGAGGGGGAACAACCAATGTAGAAATTCACTCACAGCGCAGGCGCACTTCAAGTGTCTGTTAGAGTCTTGTGAGAGAGCGTAACAGAAGTTTCTCGTAACACAATTTCTTAAATATAAAATGAAAATATTTCTTAAATGAAAATATCTGTGATAACACGTGGCTACCTAGTAAGTCACTGCTTTATATCAGTTGAGAAGCGTATACATTTTTCAGTTGGTAATATAATCCAACACCTCTAGTTTATTTTATGTTATGAGGCAAATTTAGAAGCATTTATAAATTTCTCTGGTTTTAAAATATATATTTAAAAAACAGAACAAAAAAACCACCACTTAATGCAATCTTTCTATAAGTACTGTATTAAACAGGTTGGTCAAAGGAAAATGTCAACGAACAATCTATGACAAGATTAACAACAATTACAAAATATAATAGATATTTTACCTTTACAATCACTCCTGAGGTAAAAATATGAATCAATTCTACCAAACTGATTGCAGATATGTTCTGTAAATATAGGTCTAAAGGAAATATTTGTAATATTAGTTCAACAATTGCTAAATTAACACTTACGTCCATTTGCATGGGATGTCTCGCTTAAAAGTTGAGTTCTTAGTTTCTGTACAAATAATGCCAGGTGCTGCTCTGCATCTCACTGCAATACAAAGAAAAAATATTTAGCGAATGTAGACATTCAACAAAGAATAAAAGGGGTTATAATAAATAATGTGATCAATTCTGAAAGAACTTTCAGACAATAACTTCTGAAAGAAGCATCAGACATAGTGAGAGCCTGACCATGTAAGTCCACAAAATTGTAAATTTGATTTCTCTTTTTTTTTTATTTCTCTGTATTTCCTTGAATTACTTCATCAGAACGAAGAATAACTTAGTACAAATTCTCAAGTACAGTATCGCATATCTGCATAGAGCACTGACTAACTACATACTAGTACAAATAATGTTAAAGTAATTACTGTACATAGCCCTGCTAGTGAAATGCCACTCTTAAGATATTAGTACCATAAAATGGGGTGAATAGGGACAGTTTTTTTGGTTTTTGCTTAGTAACTTTTGAAGGAATTGGTTAACTTTAATGGGGTAATTTTCTCTATTAAAAGGGAACTCGCGTGTTTATATTTTATACACACAGAATATTCTCCTGTAGTTGTAGAACTGTATATATTATTTTAAAGGGCTGTCCCTATTCACCCCAGTGATGGGGTCAATAGGGTCACTCAGTATTTTACATGGATGTACCTACTCTAATCGGTTTTTGGGTTGATTGGAACACAATGTATGTTTCTAAACAGCTTTTAATGTACAATGTATTTATTATGGGTGCAGAATTTACATGTTTGGCACAACAAACAAACAGAAATCTTTACAATTCACTGAAAGTATATCTTCCCCTTCTTACAACCGGTGGCTTCAGAATGTTATCACCTGTGTCTGCTAGAACTCAAACTCATCAGTTACATTTGGGAACAGATAAATACCAGACACTTTCATAGAATGTCTGAGAAATGTTCCTAGGTAATTTCGTCCTGGGTTTATCACTTTCAGTACCTTTCCTACAAAGACCTTTCCCACACCTCGATCATATACAAACTTTACTTTCACCCAGCTTACTTCCCCTATTCCTTGTTCTACAACATGTCAGAATACACTCTACCAATTCCTCCTCAAAATCATGTGATAAAATTGTCTGCCCACCTTTCTTCTTCATAGACACTACGACTCCGTCTGTGTTAGCAATATACCTTTGTCAAGCAGATTTTGAAATGTTGAATTTCTCCGTTGCTGAAAGTATTGACATGCCACTTTTCACTTTCAAAACTACCTTTTCCACTATTTCAGCATCCACAGGTAAATGAGTTTTTGAATGAGGGTCTCTCTTATACTTTTTTCCCATTGTGCCTATTCACCCCATTTTCAAGTTATATGGTACAAGTCTCTAACAAACAAACAAACAAACAAAAAAAATGCACAGCTTAGTCACAGGAATCTTCTAGAAACTTCAGAAGTAGGTCAAAGAATTTCACTGAATGTAATTATAATCCTAACACACCGTTTCAGCCTCTGAAATTAGCTCACCAATTAAAGTTTTCCTGAACCATAAAAATGGTGCCAAAACATCAGCTGGCTTACAGGCTGGCCACCCTGACAAAAATTTGTTTTTGTATAAATCCTTAGACTTTCTGAAAAGATAAAAGAATGAACACTTCAATTTCCCTTAAATGAACAAAATATCTTTAGTTGACATTTTGAAGAATAAATTATTATTTTTACTGTTTTTGCCCCTATTCACCCCATTTTACTGTACCTTTACCAACACCAAATTTACGATTTGGAAAGTAAAATTCCTAAGGACGATTCACTGGAAGTTGTAAAGGAACTCTTATTAAGCCTATAGCTTGAACTGAAAAAGCCATATTCAAAGAAGAATCAGAAGAAAAATACCCCGCCAGGCTCAGTGGCTCAAACGGTTAAGGCGCTGGCCTTCTGACCCCAATTTGGCAGGTATGAATCCTGGCTCAGTCCAGTGGTATTTGAAGGTGCTCAAATACGTCAGCCTCATGTAGGTAGTTTTAGTGGAACGTAAAAGAACTCCTGCGGGACTAAATTCTGGCACCTCAGCATCTCAAAAAACCGTGAAAAGTAGTTAGTGGAACGCACAGCAAAATAACATTAGAAAAACACTTAGCCCCATGCTTCAATCTTACCCTACTAGAGAACAATTCACTTTTTGGTTGATGTAAAGATGGCTTAATAATTTAGCTAACAGTAACACCATAATGGGATGAGATGTCCCACACTTTGAAATACTGTGAGGACTTGCAGCTGTCTATATTGAAGTTCTATCAAAACCTAAAAATTGATATTTTCCTTTTTTTCCCCCTGCTTCACAGCATAGTGATTATTTATTACTGTATTTTTCCCATCATGCTTAATACTAAAAAAGATCCTGACAGAATGCACTGAAAGCAAGCAGTGATAACAAAGAAAGCACAAGAGCAAAGCACATACTAATTTACTAATTAGGAAGAAAACAGTTTTATTTGAATTTTTAAATTTAACTAATGACAATGCACACAAATCATGCATTATATAGAACCAGATAGTTTCAGTCCAACTCTACGATGGCACTCGCACATTTCTTGTAAATCACTGCATGATATCAGTCACTGAGTTCACATAAACATCCGGGTTCTGAGTTGTGGTAAGACTTGGTCTTGCATATTGCGTGATGATAATTGAGTACTGCAAAAGAATTTCTGATGTGGTGAAGCTCTTGGTTTGTGGTGGTCAAAGGTCTCTTTAGCAGATATCTGTATAAATCTGGCCATATCCTTTTTCTAGACATGATATAGGCTTTTGGGCTTATGCCGTGTCAAGAAAGTAAAGTGAAATTCTTTACGTTTTGCAGAGAACTTTGCTCTGCGTCTTCAAAAGAAAATCTCAACTGTTCATGAGAAAGGCTTCTCAAAGAATGAGGTTTGAATTTAGACATTATAATAGAAGTGGAAGTGGTACGTTCATTCGTCACCTGGTGGCTCACCGGATGCGGTACAGCGCTAGCGCTCGAAGCGGAAGCTGACGGAACAATCAGAATTTTTTTTGCTTGTTGCTTTGCGTCGCACCAATACAGACAGGTCCTATGGCGACGATGCGATAGGAAAGGCCTAGGAGTTGGAAGGAAGCAGCCGTGGCCTTAATTAAGGTACAGCCTGGTGTGAAAATGGGAAACCAAGGAAAACCATCTCCAGGGCTGCCGACAGTGGGATTCGAACCCACTATCTCCCAGATGCAAGCTCACAGCCGCGCGCTCCTAACCACATGGCACCATCCGAATCAATCTGAGAGGGAGTCACATGACATAACAGGAGTACACACATATGAAAGTATGACATAGACACAAGCCTGGAATGAAACATCCGGCGATGAGGAATGTACAAATTTGGAAAACACCGAAAATAAAAAACAATAGTGAAGGGACTGGGAAGGGAACTACCTATGTAAATCCTTAATGGCTTGGAACTACATATTACTTAATTGATAGCCAGTGTCCCAGCTCTTTCCCACACTCGACACTACAGGTCCAGGACTATATGGGAAGCTGTGGAAATACGTAGAAATCCTAACAATTTCAACGGGGACACTGGGTATCAATTAAGTAATACGTGATTGCCAGCCATTAATGATTTATGTAGATAGTTCCCTTCCCTGCCCCTTCACTACTGTTATTTCATTTCAGTGTTTTCAAATTCATACGTTCCTCATCGCCAGATGTTTCATTCTAAGTTTGTGTCTATGTCATAGTTTCATATATGTGTACTCCTGTTATGTTATGTGACTCCCTCTCAGACTGATTCTGATGGTCCGTCAACTTCCGCTTCGAATGCTAGCGCTGTACTGTGTCCGGTGAGCCATTTGGTAACAAATGAATGTACCACTTCCACTTCTATTATAACGTCTAAATTCAAACCTCATTCTTTGAGGAGCCTTTCTCGTGAACAGTCAAGATTTTCTTCTGAAGATGCAGAGCAAAGTTCTCTGTTGATAAACTTAACTATAATAGGTATTTTACTTCATCCTGTATTGACTTGTCTAAATCTATTAAAGAAACTATTTAAAATGTTCCTGAAACATGTATGATAGAATAAATAATATTCAATCATTAAAAGTGTATTGACAAGGTGGACCCAAGATAAACTATTTTAAATAGTTTCTTTAATGGCAAAGTTCTCTGCAAAACATAAAGAATTTCACCTTATTTTCTTGACACAGCATAAGCCCATATCATGTCTCTAAGTATGGGCCGTGAAAGCTTCAACGGCAACATATCTCTGTTTTTCTTTCTTCCAGCTGTGCATAGATGGCAGAGCAAATCAAAATATCTCAAATTATTGACTGTATTTATTGCTATGTGCTTTACGTCGTACCGACACAGATAGGTCTTATGGCGACGATGGGATAGGGAAGGCCTAGGAATGGGAAGGAAACAGCCGTTGCCTTAATTAAGGTACAGCCCCAGCATTTGCCTGGTGTGAAAATCGGAAACCATGGAAAACCATCTTCAGGGCTGCCGACAGTGGGATTCAAACCCACTATCTCCCAGATGACTGTATTTATTTTCCTTTACGGAATATTTTATCATTTAAGGCACACCAACCTCCCCTCCTGAAAATCATGTGATCTAGTCTTTTCTCAGTTGATTTAATTTATATCCGCCCACTGGCCCACTGCGTCAACTGCTTTTTGCAGTTCTTTTATCTTACGTGACCCCCACACTAAGTCACCTGCGTCATTGTATATCTATATATCTACACCTCCTCAGCTTCTGCTCTCTACGACCTTGTGAGTGGCTATGTTAAAAATGAGGAGGCTAAAGACATCACATAATTTGTCCGAGTGATGCCCTTTGACATTGTTATGCAGTCTGAGATTCAGTCAATATTTGTTTCCAACATGTTACGTATCAGGACTGCAAACATTTTGTTTCTCTCCATCATCGTTTTCAGTTTGGAGTAGAGAACGTTTGTATCTAAGCTACAAACACAGCATGGAATTTCTCTCTGAAGAAGCTGTAGATTGTTTCTATATCATTTATTGAGGTTTTTGATAGCCTGTGATGTGCTTTTTCCTTTCTTGATACAGAACTGTTCCTCAGGAATTTAGTTGTCTACATCTTCAGTGAGCCTCAAAGTGTTCAGTCTTGTCAGCAGTTTCAGAAAACTTCTCTAGAGTGATCCCCTTATAGGAATTTGGATCATTTAGGTCACCTTACCTTTTATTTAGTATTTTTATTGTCAATGTTTTCTGTGCTGCTGACATCTTGCTTGTATGCAGACAGATTCATCAGGTCTGTAAGAGATGGGCGCAGAAAATGACTCAACGCTTTGAAATAATCATTGTAAATGCTATCAGGGCCTGATGCCTTCCCGTTCTTCAGTTTTGATCATTTGTCTTGAATTTTTTTCATTGTAAATGTTCTATTACTTAAGTAACTGGTCTTGCTGACACAGCATAATAGGCTATTGTGGATCTGTTCTGATATAATATTTTGGAGAAGTGTTCCTCCCAGATGTCCAACTCAATTGTTGGTTTTTTTGGTTTTCCAAGGTTTTAGTGCTATACAGGGTGAAGTGTAATTCGCGCACTCGGGCGTCGCAGCGCGACTCCTCACATGCCAGCAATAAAAAAATGTCTCTCACAAAACTTCGTCCTGCGAGTATATCCGGCAGAAAAAGGACGTTGAAGTGCGGCAATCTGGCAACACTGTAACCACATGTAGAGTAACTACCTCTGTCAGTACATATTAGTCGTGCTGTACAGTTAGTGCAGTGGGTAGAGTTTTTGGTTGGCATGCAGGAGGTATGCAGACAGATTCATCAGGTCTGTAAGAGATGGGAGCAGAAAATGACTCAACGCTTTGAAATAATCATTGTAAATGCTATCAGGGCATTTTTCATTTGCTAATTTCCATCTGACATTACCTACTGTAATACAGTAAGACACCGTTTCTGAGGTCATATGTATCCTACATTTACAACAACATAATAATAATAATAATAATAATAATAATAATAATAATAATAATAATAATAATAATAATAATAATAATAATGCATTGAGATAGGTACTAAACAGCATGCGGTTACCAGACGCAATGTTGAAAGGCAGAATTATAGGGACCGTGGTGATAACACATACAAATTGTAACCGAGTTTGGACATTATTCGCAGAGCACGTTGCTAGGCCTACTGGTAACGTAAGGCCCTAACGAAATGTAATGGACCTGAACGAGGCAAGAATAATAGTTGGTACTAATCTATGGGTCCGCCTCTGTGGTGTAGTGGTTAGCGTGATTAGCTGCCACCCCCGGAGGCCCGGGTTCGATTCCCGGCTCTGCCACGAAATTTGAAAAGTGGTACGAGGGCTGGAACGGGGTCCACTCAGCCTCGGGAGGTCAACTGAGTAGAGGTGGGTTCGATTCCCACCTCAGCCATCCTGGAAGTGGTTTTCCGTGGTTTCCCACTTCTCCTCCAGGCGAATGCCGGGATGGTACCTAACTTAAGGCCACGGCCGCTTCCTTCCCTCTTCCTTGCCTATCCCTTCCAATCTTCCCATCCCTCCACAAGGCCCCTGTTCAGCATAGCAGGTGAGGCAGCCTGGGCGAGGTACTGGTCATACTCCCCAGTTATATCCCCCGACAAAGAGTCTGAAGCTCCAGGACACTGCCCTTGAGGCGGTAGAGGTGGGATCCCTCGCTAAGTCCGAGGGAAACACCGAACCTGGAGGGTAAACAGATGATGATGATGATGATGATGACTAATCTATGGGATCATTGGAGGAGGGTACAAAGAAAACAGGTTTCACATCTAGTAGATGAAGTGGTGCGAATAAATTCACGCCCACGACGTGGAAAGGGCGCCTTTCAAAGCTGACCAATGAAAACGATTGTTCATCCATTTCTAGGATCGTAGTATGTAAGTGCAAATGGTTTCTAGAGGACCCACTGCAATCGCTGTTGACGATTAAGATGCCAGGTACCATACCACCTGGACTACATTTACGAAATAAAAAACATATGCCTCAAACCAGGATCGAACACTCGACCTCCTGCATGCTAACCCAAAACTCTATCCACTGCACCAACTGTACAGTACGACTAACTTCTGCTGACAGAGGTAGTTACCCTACATGTGGTTACAGTGTTGCCAGATTGTTACTTTTCAACGTCGTTTTTCTGCCGGATATACTCGCAAGACGAAATTTTATAAGAGACATTTTTTTATTGCTGGCATGTGAGGAGTCGTGCTGCGACGCCCGAGTGCGCGAATTACGCTTCACCCTGTATAGCTCCATGGCTAAATGGTTAGAGTGCTAGCCTTTGATCACAGGGGCCCCGGGTTCAATTCCCAGCAGGGTCGGGAATTTTAACCATCATTAGGTAAAGGTTGCTTGCCTGGCGTCAAATCAAAAGACCTGCACCTGGCGAGCCGAACATGTCCTCGGACACTCCCAGCACTAAAAGCCGTACACCATTATTATCATTAGTGCTATACCGGTTATGTGGATCATTCTTTTTGCTTCCTCCACCAGCCCATATGTTTCAAGTTCAATGAAGTCATTCCATGCCTTCTTTTAAAGGAGGTCTTGGTAGATTCGATTGTGGCTCAGTCCAGTGGGATTTGAAGGTGCTCAAATATATCACTCTTGAATTGGTAGATTTACTAGCACGTTAAAGAATTCCTACAGGACAAAATTCTGCCACTTCAGTGGCTCCAAAAACCATAAAAGTAGTTAGTGAGCGTAAAATCAATAACATTATTATTATTAAAGGTCTTTATACTTTCTCCTGAGGTGATGATAGGTGATTAAATCTTCTTACCTATCAGTGTCTTTTGCAAAGTGAAGGGCATGTAGGACACATTTCCTTGCTAGATAGCATGTCTGACTGAACCACTTCTGGGATCTGTATCGGATAACTGAGATAGCAGCTGATTTAATTGTCTTTGAGGTCAAAAGTGGCAGAGTCAATGTTGTGTTGTTTTTTAAAAATTTTTACAAGATGCTTTATGTTGCACCGACACAGATAGGTCTTATGGTGATGATGGGACAGGAAGGAGCTAGGAGTGGGAAGGAAGCGGCCGTGGCCTTAATGAGGTATGAAAAATGGGAAACCACGTAAAGCCATCTTAAGGGCTGCAAACAGTGGGGTTCGAACCCACTATCTCCCAAATACTGGGTACTGGGCGCACTTAAGTGACTGCAGCTATCAAGCTCGGGTCCTGTTGTTTTACTTTGTTTTTGAATATTATGAGTTTACCCTTATAATGTGCTAAGAGGCTTTCACCTAACCTCCAGAGCTGAACTAGCCTACATGGGTGTGCTTTCATATTTGAGGACAACATGACCCTTATGGTGAAACTTGCTGTAAGAATGCAAAGTTTCTTTATAGGTGTACTGTCCAATAAGAACATACAGTATGATTTTTAGGTTTCAGACCTGTTCTTTTGTAAAACATGAGGTCAATCGTACTGCCACTGTTATCTGCAAAATGATTGTGTGCTTTCCTGGAGCTGTCTTTGCTACGATATCAATGGTTTGTATAAGATAGATATTCCTCTTACAGGTCTTCTTCTAGGCCCCTGTTTAGTGAGGACCTATTCTGAGTAGCTTACTTGCTTATTTCCTTTAATTCCATGTGGAACATAGGGCCTCGACGAAATTTCTCCAGCTTGTTCTATCTGCCGCCAATGCTTTCACCTCCCTCCATGTCTTGTTAACTCCAGCAATCTCCTTGTCTATGGTTCTCTTCCAGGTAATCCTTGGTCTGCCTTGCCTGCGACTGACTTTTGGATTCCAACTCAATGCCTGCCTTGTGATACTCTCTTGTGGTCTTCTCAGGGTGTGCCCAATCCATCTCCATTTTCTTCTTCCAATTATCTGTTCCTGTATGGGATTTTGTTTGAGATGGTTTTTGGCCACCATATTCTCATAATGTACCTCAAACACTGATTTATAAAAGTCTGTAACCTTGTGGTAATGTCTTTGGTCACTTTCCAGGTCTCACTTCCATACAGTAACACAGATTTAACATTTGAGTTGTATATCCTTAGCTTCGTTTGTATACGAATGTGAGGGGATCTCCATATTGGTCGTAACTGTGCAAAAGCTCCTTTGACTTTATTTATACGACTCACCACATCTCTAAAAGAACCTCCATCCTGGCTTACCATGCTTTCTAAGTAGCAAAATTCCTCTACCCTTTCTATATCCATTCCATCTAGAGTCAAGCTACAATTGTTGCGATGGTTTATGCGCATTTGTTTAGTCTTTTTGTTATTAATCTTTAAGCCTACTTCTTTAGCTTCTATTTTTAAATCATTCAGTTTGATTTCCATGTCCCGAAAACATTCTGCAAGAAGACAGAGTTCATCCGCATAATCCAGTTCTTCCAATCGGTTATTTAATCTCCACTGAATGCCACGCTTTCTATTCGTTGCCTCTCTCAGCATACAATCCAGTGTCATGATAAACAAGATTGATGATAGTAGACATCCTTGTCTTACTCCAGATTTTACAGCAAAAGGTTCAGACAGCTTCCCTTTATGTTCTACTTGACAAATATATCCATCATACATTGCCTGTGTAAGATGGACTATCTTTTGTGGAATTCCATAGCCTTCCACATTTTCTTACGGTTGACAGAGTCAAAGGCCTTTTCAAAATCAATGAAAAGTATATACAGAGATGTCTGATACTCAGCAAATTGTTCAGTGATTAGCCTTAGTGTGTTAATCTGATCCACAGTAGACCGACCTTCTCTGAAACCTGCCTGTTCTTGACGTAGTCTCCTGTCAACGGCTATGCTTATTCTGTTCAGTATGACTCTAGACGTCACTTTTCCCCCATATGAGAGCAACGTTATTCCCCTCCAGTTGTTGCAATCTGAGACGTCACCCTTCTTCAGTATCTTGATGAGGATACCCTTCTTTCACTCCTCAGGAAGGTGTTCTTCGTTCCATATTAGTATTAGAAGTGGCTCCATGATTTCCGCTGTTAAATCTGGATCTACCTTTACGGCTTCTGGGATAATGTTATCTACACCTGGTGCTTTCCCACTCTTCACTTGTTTCATTGCTTGTGCAATCTCTTGTCGTGTTGGTGGTTCTACCGAGATGTCTGGATCCTCCAAAATGGTTTCAACTTCTTCAGTTCTCAATTCCTCACCAAGATTATTGAGTACTTCCATGAAGTGATGTTTCCATCTTTCCAATTGTTCTGTCTCAGGTGTCAAGGCTACTCCGTTTGCATCTCAGACTAGTTTCTGCCCTGAAAAGTTCCTCCTAGAAAGCTTTCTCGTAATGGCATATACTTCGTTGCTGTTGCCGACTCTTGCTGCTTCTTCTGCTTGTGTTGCCAGTTGCTCTGTAAACACTTGTTTATCTCTCCTCAGTTTCTTCTTAACCTCCTTGTTGGCCTCCCTGTATTTTTCCATTGCTACTGCTTTCTGGTTTCTTGTTCTACTGGAGTTGACAAGTGCCTTGCACTCTCTTCGCTTTTGGATTGATTCCAAAGTGTCATCCAATATCCCCTCTTGCCTGCCTGGCTCTCTGTAGCCCACTATCTATTCACATGTGTCATGAAAGAGTTCCTTGACTGTGTTTATTCCGAGTAGAATTCTGGGATTCTTTTTGTTGCTGGTTGTTAAGGTTTTTGTCAGGATAAGGATGTTATGTATATTGAAAGCTCAGCAGGTATTAGATCTAGCACACTCTTTAGTCCCTCCACGTTCCACAGCAAAATGTTAATAGTTGATTCTTGTTCTTGTTTTTTTGGTGTCTCAAAATCATCTCATAATGGCCCCATTAGGCCAGTATTCCAGGACAATAATTTTGTGCAACTTTTGGAGGTGAATACCAACTTGAAACAATTTAAGCGATCCTGTCGTCCATAGTTCTTCACAATTAATGAACTCCATAACATTTAATGTCTTCAGATGACCTCAATCCTTTCCAGAATTGCACTCTGATGAAGTCTACCTATGTAAATCCATGTTTCGTGAGATGTCACTAGCAGTTTCCTGCCATATAGTTCTGTTTCCTTATTGGTGTTGCTGCTATGTGCCCACAATTGTATGAGTCCATGGTAGTTGAATTTTTTAAATATGTATATTTTTTTAAAATGTACAATTTAAGCTGAAAGAAATGAACTCACAAATATATATTTTTTAAGTGTACAATTTAGACTGAAAGAAATGAATGCGCATATTCTTCAATTCACGATATTACAGTCCCAGGTGCATCCTAAGTTCATGTATCTGTACTGTAAACACAAACCATTGTTTGTAGGTTAAAACTGGATGACGTTATCACTCTACACACTTATAGTGGTGTCTATCTAACAAAGCTAACATTAATTCATGTCTAGGTTATGTCTGCCTGTTTGCCCATTCTAACAAAACTTAGCACACTAAACATTTCCTCAGGATAACTACATGTTTTCAAAATAAGTTCCGATATAAAGACCAATTTTAAATATATTAATTATTAGCGAATGGTATATTGTATTGAATGAATGTCGCCATAACCTGACTTGATATTGTACGAGCTGGGCCTAGTACTAGCACCACAAAATACGAAAATAAACATATAATCACCTTTCGCCTTATTTTCTTTCGTACAATCGTATGGTTGCTGAGTTTTTGGATCGATGTACTCATACATTGGGTCTGGATCGGGACACAGAAACTGTCCCATTCTGAGTGTACTACAGTCCACTTCATATTCTCCACCAACAGGTATCACAGCAACAAGATAAAGCACGGTTACGGTAAATACCATCATATTTATACGTTCATTGTACAAGAAACGCACAATCAATCACATCACTACAATAAAATTGATAACCTACGAAACACATTGTATTTTTACAATCAGCTGTTTGTATCACAGGTTTTGGTATTGACAGAAATCAACTCCAATCAAAACAAATCCTGAACAGTTAAGCCAACCGTATGGTTTATCTGCGATGGTAAACAATTTAATTTTGTAGCTCTCATAGTTCCTATATGTGATCCAGAAGTAAAGAAGTATCATAGTGTATTCATATTTTTGAAAAATACTTTCACGTGTAATTCAGTATACCTGATTTTTGACGTTACGAATATTTCACTAATAGTTCACGTTCAGCTGTTGGTATAAGAAATCTGGGCTTTAAGGCGAAGAGTAAGAGAGGGAGAGAGAAAATGCTCGTCAGCTAAGCGAAGAAGATCGGTATTGTCAAATTGTGGCTGTGAAAATAGTCATATTGGGTGAAACTGCTCGTACGTCAGCTTAAAGTGTTAATTGCTATTGTGGGAATAAACTATCTTGCGTCAGAACTAACCGGTGAGATTAAGTTGCAGAAGGATATTTGTTATTGCTTCCGTACCTGGAAAGATTCATTAGATAATGCGATACGGCTAGGGTAAACTCTGTTGAAGTGTACGAGAAAGCCAAGCGCTGTTTGGTGTTAGAGTGCTTTACAAAATAGATTTGAAATCCGAGCAACTGAGAATTGTTACTGTGTTAAACTTACTGGGTGTATCGTGACATGGGCTATTCACTTTGATGGTAAGTATTTTTTAAAATATTATTAACCTTAAAATATGGTGATTTAATTTCACTCATTGTGGTTTCCCCCCCCCCCCCCCTTATTTAATGCAGTGATTACATTTTTGAGAACATTTTTGGAGTACGGAAGATGTTCATATATGTTTTACATGTACCGCGTAATTTATTTTGGTTGTGATAGAAGCATTTAACCTTAAAGTTCTATGTCATTGCATATCATGTTTTTGTTTATTGTGATCAATGCAAGTTTCGCACTAAGGAAAAAGTCTGTAATTTCGATAGTAGCCTTTGTTCCCGTCGTCCTAACTTTTATCCTTGGAGATAATAGGTTGAACATGTTGCGAATCTCTGTGTGAAAGCATAGTACTGGTGGACTTAACTAACCTCAAAGTCATGTAACTTTCGTTGCTTGCATGTTTCTTCACAGTGTTTTGAAGATAATCTTCTTCTTGCTTGACATGGTGTGGGGTTTATGTCCATTCTACATTCATACTCTAATTAAAAGGTACCTGTGGATCTGTATGTAGAGAAAAGAAATGGAGCAAAACAAGCAATTATAGAGACCAGAAGAAAGTTTTCCTTGACACGACATAAGCCCAAAAACCTATACAGTATAAAGTCATGAAAATTTTTAGAAAACCTTGAAAGGCTAGGTCATGTAACAGGGAGACCTTCCTGGAATGTAATGAAGAATGTTAGAAAAGGAAGGGAATCATGTTTTGTGTACGTAAATCAGGTTAACTCATTGTAGATCTTAGGGAATCACTGCACAAATAAAAGGAATGTTTGGAAAGTTTTCTCGGTGTAAAAGGAAATTATTCTGTTGAAGTTACAAACAACAGAGTTTATTAGGAGAACACTGATTGCAATGAAATTTTGATTAGTTGGTTGCTGAAGGAAGTGTTGCAGAGCAGCAGAAATAGCAAGCAAACTGAGAGTTTTATGTGACTGTTGGTATTAGGATTATGTCTTGGGACATAATGGTATTATTGTATGTGCAACCTGGCCTATTTCTAACATTTTGCGTACGTTGAGCAGTATTGAAACTGTGGCTGCCTTCAGGAGAAACTGACAGCAATTTCACTGAGCTGCCAGATTTCACAGCTTGTTGGGAGCATTATGAAAGTGAGTTTTATTCACTGTATAATTTTTTCTCTTTTAGCAGAATTTCATCCCATAGAATTTCTTTTGTAGGCCTATGTTGTTGATTTTAGATATACATTTAAGTATTTGTTAATGAGTTCAGTTGAAGCTAGGATTGTACAACAATCTTGATTTAACTAGCTTTGGCTGAATTCTTACTCCATCAGGTTGTGTAACATAGTTCTCAAACTGATAATATGTCCCATTCCTTTGTTATTGTGAAAAGCAAAGGTGTCAGTTCTTCTGTTGCATGTACTTTCTGCCAATCCATGAAACTTCTTAGAAACCTACTGCTCATTTGTCTGGAGTCAGTGAAATGATTATTAAACAGCTGACCTATTTCTATATTGTGATCCTAGTGATTTATTTCAGTATCTGCTGGGCAGCAATTGTCTTGACTGTCAAAGATCTTTAAAGGACTGTAAGTGGCATGGGTTATAGTTGTCGTCATCATCATCATTAATCCCCCTTCATGTCATAATCATCATCATTAATCGCCCTTCAATAATCAGTAGTCATCAATGATCTGCATTTAGGGCAGTTTCCCAGGTGGCAGAATCCCTATCAGTCTTTTCTTAAATAATTAAAAAAAAATTGAAGTTAATCAAATATCTCCCTTGGCAAATTATTTCAATCCCTTCCTATAAATGAATATTTACTCCAATTTGTCCTTTTGAATTTCAACTTTATCTTCATATTGTGATCTTTCCTACTTTTAAATACACCGTTCAAACTTATTCGTCTACTAATGTTATTCCACACCGTATCCACTGATAGTTCAGAACATAGCCTACCGCTTAGTTGTGCAGCTTGTCTCCCATCTGTCTTCCCAGTCCAAACTTTGCAACATTTTTGCAACGCTACTCATTTGTCGGAAATCACCCAGAACAAACTGAGCTGCTCTTCTTTGGATTTTTTCCAGTTCTTGAATCAAGTAATGCAGGCGAGTGTCCCATACATTGGAACAGTACTCTAGTTGGGATCTTATCTGAGACTTATAGGCCTATGCCATCTCTTTTACATCATTTCTTCTTCTTCCAGTAAATCTGTCCTTAGGTATCAACTGGATGTCCTCCATTTCTCTCTGTCCTGAGCATCTTCCTTCATTTGCTTTTAACTTCTTCCTTTCTTCTCATCTGTCAGCTTTACAAACTTTCTTCGTCCTCTCCCTCTTTTTCCTTCAACTTTTCCCTCCATGATTCTCTGTAGTAGACAATTTCTACGTACCGTAATATGTGACCAATCCAAGATGTTTTCCTCTTCTGTATCATCATCGTGAAGTTCCTCTCCTCTCCTGCCCTGCTCAGCACCTCCTCATTTCTCACTCTTATCAGTCCATTTTACTTTCTCCATTCTTCTCCATAACCACATTTCAAAACTTTCTAAATATTTTTGTTCTTTCTGTCTGACTGTCCGCGTTTCAGAACCATAAGACAGCACACTCCACACAAAACATTTGGCAAACCTCTTCCTAAGTTTGATTGGTATGCTTCTAGGTGTCGGCAAACCTTTCACTCTCCCAAAAGCCCATTTTACTATGGATATTCTGCATCTCTTTCCTCTGTACAACTCACTGGAAGTTACCAAGCTTCCCCAATACTGGAATGATCAAACTTGTTCTAATTCTATTCAGTCTATTGATGTATTAATTGTGTCGTCTCCTTTTCCTATTTTCATCACTTTGGTCCTTCCATGTGAAGAGATCTGTAACCTTTATTTACAATCCCGTTTGTGTGATCAACCCAATGAAGATCTTTCCTGATATTAACACCTAGGTACTTACAGTGGCCCCTGTTAGAAAACAGTAATATGTGTTCTTTGTGTTGTTTACCTCCTTGAACTTGGTTATGTACTCATTGGAAATGTTTAGCTTTGGAAGTGTGTTAAAAAAGAAAATGGTGTGATTGTTTGTAGTTTGTAAAAGCCTGGAGAATTAAACCTGGTATGAAAGTCTGTTCTGTGTTGTGAACTGTGTTTGCACATGTAGACGACATCCTGATTGTTATTATTGTAGGTGCAAGGATTTGTGACACGGGTAGTGCGTGAGTGTCTAACCCAACAATCCCCATGAGGAACTTTCACCCCATCAACGGAGTCGTTCATCTGCAGTCACTTACAATCTTGCAACTTATTTATTATTCTGTATAGTATAGCATCATTCACAAAAAGTCTTATCTCTGATTCCTGTTATTTACTCATATCATTTATATATACCTTACAAGAAAACGTAGAGGTCCAGTAATACTGCCTTGAAGAATTCCTCCTCGGTAATTACAGGGATTAGATAATGCTTTACCTACTCTAATGTTCTGTGTTCTATTTTCTAGAAATGTAGTCACCCATTCGGTCAGTCACTCTTTTGTCTAATTTCTGCTAGTAGTCTCCCATGATCTACCCTATCAAACTCGCTAGATAGGTCAATCGCGATACTGTCCATTTGACATCACAAATCTGAAATATCGCCACATCTTGCTGGAATCCCACAAGTTAAGCCTCGGTGCAGTAACCTTTCCTAAACCCGAACTTCTATCCAATCAGTTATTCATTTTGCAAACAGTCTTATTTTCACAAACTGACTGGCCTGTAATTTTCGGCTTATCACCCTTATGATATAGATGTTGATTCCCATAGGGGACCTGAAATATTTGTCCCGAATGAGTAAATTTATAATACCAATATAAATGATCCGTTGTTGGACATTATAAATTTTCCAGCTAACTCGTTCCTGGTGTCCAGCGTTTCGCCCCTATGTGCTAAGTTGGTCTCTTCAGTTGCTAAATAGCACACCCACCAATACGCTTGGCTAGTGCATACCATGGAGGCCACTGCGTAGGCTACTTGGAGCCACTGGGAGTGCCAATGCACTTTGAGAGACTATGTCTCATTATGGCGATTATGTACTCTAAGTTTCATACATGATATATAATAATCACCGCTGATGGAAAACTGGATGTTTCAAAAGCAATAGTAATGATACGCCAACGATCCCTCTAGCAAAGATAAGCACACCAACATCCTATGGAAGCAAGAATTTGGAACGCGCAGAGTGACAGGAAGCTACACTGGGAGGAAAAGGAATAGGTCCGTGGTAGGTACACATTAAAGAAAAGTGACCACCATTGGATAACAAGGATTAGCAACTATATTAGATAAGTATAAATGACTTGGCGCAGTATTTTTTTAAGAGAACAAGAGTTACAATATTCACCTTGAAGGTGGAAGTACAACAGAAAGGACAGTGAAAGAACAACTAGCCAAGATAACAATATTCAAAATTGTGCACATATTATCGCGTCTATTATATTCTTTTTTGGAAACAGGTGGAAAGTTTTCAAGAACAACATTACAACAGTATTCTAATTGGCCACATATAAAATACGTCACTGACAGAGCTCAGTAGCTGCAGTCGCTTAAGTGCGGCCAGTGTCCAGTATTCGGGAGATAGTAGGTTCGAACCCCACTGTCGGCAGCCCTGAAAATGGTTTTCCGTGGTTTCCCATTTTCACACTAGGCAAATGCTGGGGCTGTACCTTAATTAAGGCCACGGCCGCTTCCTTCCCACTCCTAGTCCTTCCCTGTCCCATCGTCACCATAAGACCTATCTGTGTCGGTGCGACGTAAAACAACTAGCAAAAAAAAAAAGTCACTTCCAGGGTGTTTTATAAAAGCCTAACAATTGAGCTAAAAACATCAAAGTGAAAGGGGGAGGGGGGGTAAAGGTTAAAAGTGATAGCTGGGGATAAGAGAGGAGAGTAAAATTTTGAATCTGACTGCGTAACTTAAAAAAATTTATCCGCCCATTACTGTCATTATTAAATGCATTGAACAATTATATCCACGATGGTCACTCTCAGTCCACATTAAAACTTTTCAAAACACAAGTTGTGAAAATACAAGTAAACTGCAGAAGGTAAGTAAGAAATTCCAATAATGAAAAAAGTGTTAAAGCACAGATCAAGACCTCAAAAACTTGAGATTATAAACAGCATGCCTGAAGGGCAAATTTAGAGTTCCAGAGAATTGTATGCAGATTTTTAGCTCACCCAGATCCCATGTAGACGATATTAGAGTTCCAATTGTACGGAAAAGATCTCGTATCGCATGGGCAAGCCGCACGAGGTCAATAGCCCCTCCACTCACACACACTGTACGAAGGTCGATGCCAGGCTGACCAAACGAGCAAGGCTGTGCATTATATATGCGAGAGGAAGCGGAGACTAGTAGGTTCCAGAAGTTTTGATGACGTAACAGATGACGGAGGTAGTACAAGGTAGATCTCAGAGAAACAGTCAGTATATAATAAGTTACAGGAACGGACGGAGAGACGGGAGATCGGTCACACAATGTTCAGTAAATAACATCAAATAATTAATATGCAGAGGCATAGATGGCAGAAGCACGTAGAAACGCAGATATGAAGATTATCGCAGGAACCCATAGAAACGTAGATGCAAAGATTATGCTAGGAGCACGTTACATCATTACCAAAAATTAATGCCTGCCTGGCCATCAGATGATATAGATGTTCATTCCCATAGGGAACCTGAAATATTTGTCCCAAAAATTGGTATTGTACATTTACTCATTCGGGACAAATATTTCAGGTTCCCTATGGGAATCATCTATATCATCTGATGGCCAGGCAGGCATTCATTTTTGGTATTGAGACGTAGTCTTTCAAAGTGCACTGGCATTGCCGGTGGCTCCAAGTAGCCTACACAGTGGCCTCCTCGGTATGCACTAGCCATATGTTGTGGTGGGTGTGCTATTTACCAACTGAAGAGCCCAACTCAGCACACTGGGTCGAAACGCTGGCAACCAGAAATGAGTTGGCTGGAAAATTTATAATGTCCAATAATGGACCAGTTATATTGGTATTTATTACCCTTTCTTTTATACACAAGGGCTACTATAGCAACTTTCCATTCATTAGGTATAGCTCCTTCATGCAAACAGTAATCAAAGAAGTAACTAACTTTAGATATGGATGGTCCGGGTAAAGGACCGCATTGGAAATGTGGTTACCTTCTTTCAAGTTATGACTTCAAATTTATTGCTTATAATATATCCTGACTTGACCACTGAAAAATCAGCAGGTGGATAATCCCAGGGCACCAAATGTCCTCTTTCTTTATTATACCTTTATTGGGGTCAAAATGCTCTATACTCAAGTCATGTTTTCTGTTTCTCTTACCAAGGGATGGAAATGAAGATACCCACCCAGCCATTACATGTTTACTGACTAATAATGGGAGTGATTTTTCAGTGATGCCAAATGATTACTGGAGAGATGGTGAAAATCAAACACTGGTGTCGAGAGTCGAACAAGCAGTGAAAATTAAATGTGTCAACAAAACTTGTGGAGAGTTCAGATCAGAATTTGTTGAAAAAGGCAAAACTATACCACAAATATCTATAGTGTTGAGTTAATTTCACATTTAAGTTACTTGCATGTTTAATTAATTAGCGTAGTTATTTCTGAGCGTATTATCTAGCTCAACCCCTTTGTTCACTTGTTACAGATGTATTTAGGGCATTCGCCCAGGTGGCAGTTTCCTTATCAGTTGTTTACCTGGTCTGACTCATTGGCTGAATAGCCACTGACCTTCGATTCAGAGGGTCCCAGGTTCGATTCCCGTCCGGGTTGGGGGATTTTAACCTTCATTGGTTAATTCCAGTGGCTCGGGGACTGGGTGTAACATCCCTGCAACTCGCACACACCACACATAACACTATCTTCCACCACAATAACATGCAATTACCTGCACATGGCAGATGCCGCCCACCCTCATCGGAGGGTCTGCCTTACAAGGGCTGCACTCGGCTAGAAATAGCCACACAAAATTATAATTATATATACCTAATATTTTCTTAAATAATTTCAAAGGATTTGGACATTAATCAAACATCTCCCTTGGTAAATTATTCCAATCCCTAACTACTCTTCCTATAATGAGTATTTGCTTCTCCTGAATTCCAACTTTATCATCATATTGTGATCTTTCCTACTTTTAAAAAACTCCGCTCAAACTTAATGTCATTCCACACCATCCCTCCACTGACAGCTCAGAACATATCACTTTACATGTTATAAACTTCATAATTATTCCATACGGAAAGTTGTTATAACTTAAAATCCAATGAAGGTATTTTATTAGTCCACCTATTCAATACTGTCATTGAAAAACTGTCACTTAGTCATTCTAAAACCACATGTTCCAAGACTAAAACTAGGTCTTCAACTTACATGAACTTGTGCAGTCCTTATAGAATGTCTCTTTTAATTGTCTCCTATTTCTCCAAATGCAATGGTAAAAACATATGTTCTAAGAAAGGAAAAGTGATATCATAAGCACAGGAACTAAGTCTTGCGTAAGACGTGGCCATGTAGCTACTGATGTCATTAGATGTGAAAGTATTTTAAACTCTCCTCGGGTAGGTGTAAAATGAGGTGAGAACTGGAACTGCTGTATAAGATCATGAAGCTAAAATGCAGAATACCATGTAGTCACATAGCACGTAGGGCTCCTTGTAGAGAACATTTGATAGCCTTCTGGACCGTTCGTTTTGTGTTCGCCGTGAAATATTTCACACACGACCTTCCGTTACAGCAATATTCAGAATTCTGTGATATTCATGTGCTCCTGGCTTGAGAGGTTAAGAAGGCAACTACTGTGTGGCGGTCCTCTTCCCAGCCTTCAAGGAGAGAGGCCATAGAATTGTGTAGGCTGAGGATAGGTCATAGACGATCTATGGACTCATCTCCTAAATAGGGAAGACCCCCCCCCCCCAGTGTGTTCTTGTGGTGCCGACTTCACCATGGCCCACATCCTCACAGAGTGCGTCGATCTCTATGGCCTAAGGTGGAGCCTTGGCCTGCAGGAAACACTCGAACGTCTACTAGCTGATGACGCGACTACTGTTGATCTCGTCATCCGCTTTATGTGCGACAGTGGATTAATCAAGGGTATGTAAATTACAAGTGTACTGTTAGTCAGGGAACACACTTTCCCTTTTGATTCGTTAGTAATTTTTTGGCCTAATTCAATAATTTTTTGTTTTATTTTGTACTGCGTTTCCAAATTCCTTCATTGAATAAATAATCTTCTTTTATTTTAAATTTCTTTTTCACTAATTTGTTCATAGAGGATGATTACCTATTTGTACTTCCTCTTATAACACAAATCACCACCACCACTCTCTCGCTGGCAACTCTATTTGAATTGAGTCCACTCACTCACTCACTGAACTACCCCAACTCCAGCTCCTCACTATCTAGTTACTCCTGTATTATATACCCATGGCCGGCCCTTCGAAATGCATTGGCCTCTTGGAGCTCATGAAAGCCTCCAGATATTGAGGGCTCTTGGCCTGGGGACCTAGTCGTTTCTGTACTCCTCAAGGCATCAGCGACATAGCGGCCAATGACGGCACTTGTAGTAATGTCCAACGAATGGGCGCCGGTCCTCTCCACCAAGGCTCTGCCTGGTGATAGTCGAACGGCTTACATGCGCTAGCCCCACCCCACTGGAAGTTGAAATGTTGGACGAAGAGGCTGTCCACGTTCCGGGATATACATGGTCGGTAGATGAGGTTAATCATACAATATGAACTTCATCATGATCCATATTGACAAACATACCATACCATACCATTTAATACTTCAAAACACTTATACAGTGGAACCGCTTTCGACCACATTACGGGTCATTTTCAGCCATGGACTAAAATTGACAATATATAGTGTAAATACAATCAAATTAACACTTCAGAAATATTATGTACATATTACAAATTATTTTACCAAAGAGAAATCTCTCAGAGACCCTTTATTTTAGTTTCTTATTGACGTGATAAAAGATGAAAATTGTACATTTTATCTAAAACACTTTCAGTGACAGAATTAGGTAGAAATTGAAGAGGGAGCACTGGAACATCTGAACAAGAAGTTGGGCTGTAAAATGACTAATCCATGTAGAAAAGAAAAAGTGCTGGGATGACTTTTCTACCAGGATAGAGGAAGATTGTCAAGGAAGAAGGAAGTTGTCATCCCAGTGTTCAAAAATGGTAACAGACAGAATTGTAAAATCTTCTGGGGCATGAACACTTTTGTCACACACCTTGAAGCTGTTGGGAAAGATCTTCTAAGTGAGACTTAGGAAGATAGTGGAATCGTTGCCTGAGGAAGAACAACACGATTCAGGAAAGATTATGGATTTAATTTTTGCTGTAAGAATGCTTACAGGAAAGTACTGGCAACATAAAAAGAACCTTGTGATTACATTTTCAGACATAGAAAAGGACTACATTAGGGTCTCTCAGAACAAGATCTGGGAATGACTGAAAGACCTCAAGTGCCAAAGTACCATGATTGACAAAGTAAAGATTAAACCAGAATTGCTACAACTGTGTTCAGATAGGCAGCGGACTATCAAAATGGTCTGAGACAGAGAGGTGTCCAGCAAGGAAGTGCTCTCTGGCCACTGTTGTTCATAAGTCATTGACAAGATCTTAAAATCTATAGAGTTCTTATTGTTGTTAGTGTCATCAGGCCATAGACTGGTTTGATGCAGTTCTCCACGCTACCCTATCTTATGTTAACTTTTTCATTTCTACATAACTGCTGCATCGTACATCTACTCTAATCTGTTTGTCATATTCATACCTTGGTCTACCCCTATTGTTCTTACTGCCTACACTTCCCTCAAAAACCAATTGCACAAGTCCTGGGTGTCTTAAGATGTGTCCTATCATTCTATCTCTTCTTCTGGTCAAATTAGCCAAATCGATGTCGTCTCACCAAATCAATTCAGTATCTCTTCATTAGTGATTCGATCTATCCATCTCACCTTCAGCATTCTTCTCTAACACCACATTTCAAAAGCTTCCCAATTTTTTTTTTTTTTTTTTTCTGAGCTAGTTATCATCTATGTTTCACTCCCATATAATGCCATGCTCCAGACGAAAGTCTTCAAAAACATTAATTCCTATATCAATGTTCGAATTGAGCAAATTTCTTTTCCTAAGAAAAGCTAGTCTGCATTTTATGTCCTCCATAGTTCTGCCATCGTTGGTTATTTTACTACCCAAGTAACAATATTCATCTACTTCCTTTAAGACTTCATTTCCTATTCTAATATTTCCTGCATCACCTGACTTCGTTCAATTGCACTCCATTACTTTTGTTTTGGACTTATTTATTTTCATCTTGTACTCCATTTCCAAGACTGACTGAGATAATGGATTAAATGCCCTGAGATTTGCTGATAGTGTGCTGTTACAGGGAGAAACAGAATCTGAGATACAGAAGAAACTGACTGATTAGAACAAGATGTTCAAATAGCAAAAATAGCCTTGTACCACACCTACTTCATATAGTTTATTACATAAGGTTTGGAGGCATGTGCTCTACTAAACTATGATTACAACAGAATTCAGGAAACAGAAAGGAGATTCATTGGAACTACAAATGAAACCACTAAAAAGGTTAAAATAAGGATTGAAGTAAGTGTTGCGAAGGTGGCCGGTTTTGAGATCCCTATTATCATTGTAATAAAGAAACAGACTTCAATGGTTTGTGCAGATTATAAGAATGACCAGTGAAAGACCTGTGAAAATATCTTGACCATACTGTCCAAGGAAAACGACAAAGGGGAAGGCTAAGGAAACTATGAATAGGGACAGTAACATCAGATGTAGAGAAGAGAGGTGTCCGAAGACAGGTGGAGATGGTGAGTACTTGTACACCACACCCAGGAAACAAATTGGAAAATGATGATGATGATGATTTTCAGTAGTTGGTATGTTAACTGGTGAAAAATGAAATGGTGTGTGTCTTTTAGTGCCGGGAATGTCAGAGGACAAGTTCGGCTCTCCAGATGCAGGTCTTTCGATTTGACACCTATAGGCGACCTGCCCGCAGTGATGAGGACGAAATGATGATGAAGACGACACATATACCCAGCTGCCGTGGCAGCAAAATTAACCAATTATGGTTAAAATTCCCGACCCTGCTGGGAATCGAACCCGGGACCCCTGTGACCAAAGGCCAACACGCTAACCATTTAGTCATGGAGCCGGACATGTTAACTGATGAGACAAGCATAACTGAACCTAGACTAGATTTCGCTGAGCTGAGTGGCTTAGACAGTTGAGGCACTGGCCTTCTGATCCCAAGTTAACAGGTTCAATCCTGGCTCAGTTCAGTGGTATTTGAAGATGCTCAAATACATGAGCCTTGTGTCAGTAGATTTACTGGCACGTAAAATAACTCCTGTGGAACTAAATTCTCGCACCTTGGCGTCTATAAAAGTCATTAAAGTAGTTAGTGAGACGTAAAGGCCATATTATTATTAGGTTAGATTTCAGTTCTGTGAATTGTACCTCACAGCTTTCTGTCACTTTTATTTTTGAGGAAAATCTGGCTATTGAAAGTAAAGCTGTGAAAGTAAATACTGTATAATTACAGCAGTAAGTCAGTGAACTCATAATTATTTTATTACTATGTTGCTAAACCTTGACCCATTTCTCTTGTGATGGTGAAACTCTCTTCATGTAACTTGTTCTCACCTATTGTTGTTGCTGCATAACCTCGTTCTGCTTTGCAGATTGTGGGCTTGCAAGAAATTGTACCACCTTATGTCCAATAGGCATAAAGCAAGTATTTTTCTGAGATCTGGTTTGAGAAAAAATATATTCATCTAGTGCTCCATTAATTGGAACTGCAGTTGTGATATTTTATTCAAGCAATTTACCAAAGTATGAAGCCAGTGCTTTGTCATATATTTAGTACAGGCTACTGGCTATATACTAAATCTTTTAACTTAAAATTTTCTGCTTGGCCCAAGAACAAAACTTCAAAACTTCCATGTACCTGATAAGCTGCCTAAATAACCAACACACCGAGCTCGATAGCTGCAGTCGCTTAATTGCAGCCAGTGTCCAGTATTCGGGAGATAGTAGGTTCGAACCCCACTATCGGCAGCCCTGAAAATGGTTTTCCGTGGTTTCCCATTTTCACACCAGGCAAATGCTGGGGCTGTACCTTAATTAAGGCCACGGCCGATTCCTTCCCACTCCTAGCCCTATCCTGTCCCAGCGTCGCCATAAGACCTATCTGAGTCGGTGCGACGTAAAGCAACTAGCAAAAATAACCAACATTATTCAGTCTGATGGTGTATTGTTTATGTTCCACAGTTACCATGGACCTAGTTTATTTCTTTCAAGGGTATAATTTATTCATATCAATATTTTTACATTACCAGAATGTTGTTTCTGTCCTTGAAAATCTCTACATATGACAACAGTTATGTTTTCAGGTAAAATCAGAAAGTTCAATAACCAAGTCTTATGGATAACTTTCTAGCTAGTGACTTCATTTAGTTTAATTGCTTCCCTATTTATGGGTTGCCATTATAATGGAGTACCATTCAAGTCTTTGTGCCCGTAGTACTGTACATAAACTTAACTGAATATTTCATATTCCTGACTGCCTTGTACTGTACTCTAAATAACCTTTCTGCTTATTACGTTCTGTACAGTACACATAATACATATCGAAGATGTTGAGTACAGTTAAAAAATGGCCAACCAGACACCAGTGGTGGCTTAGGACATGTGTTCTGTTGGGAAGGATCTGACTGACAGGTCTGGTACTGCTGCCAGCACAACTTTAGAGTGAACGCTTATTGCCTGTTGTGAACCATTTCAATGGATATTTAATTTTCATGACCATATTGTACTCATAATAAATTTTGAAGTTATAAGGATATGTTCAGTACATACAGAAAATATTGAAGAGATCAGGAACTGATGAAAGATCAAAAATCACAGTAGGTGGATATCCATAATCAGAATGACCCCCTACCCCCATCCCAACTCAGTTTAGTATGAGATTAGGATGAAAGGTGGATCCTGGACGGAAAATTGTGTGTGAAGTGGACAGTAGTTGGAGGTTAGTGAATCTCTTGAACATTTTACAAAACCAAAGTTGATGCCACAACATTTTCTTGTTACTGCAGTATGGTTGGCAGTTCTAGCTCTACAAGTTCTTTCCTCCTGAAGTGTAAAAAAAAAAAAAATTCACCTCCGTACAGGCCATGAAGGCCCATGGAGGGGTGGAAGGTAAAGGCTTCTACTATCCGTAACCTCAGCACTTGATGGGGTAGAGTGGTTAGCTCTGCGCCCAGCCGCCTTTGCCCCCAGGAATTAACCTGGTACTCATTTTTGGTATAGGCTGAGTAAACCTCAGGGCCATGTGCACCTCCTGCAGTGTATTGCACTGAAATTTTAAAAATAAACAGGGAGTTGTGTAAAAAAAAAAAAAAATATATATATATATATATATATCTTTTTAGTCTGCTTTGAAACTAGCAGACAAACCCTTTATGGCAAAAATTACAAAACAGAAGCAGAGTTACCTGGAGAGTAGCCCACCTGTATGGTCCTACACTGTGGTTAGTTGGTTTCAGATCACATTGGTGAGGAAAAGAAATTCACCATCAGGGTGGTGGTATACGCTTTCTAATCACTAGATTGTGTGCTACCATAAGCTGCTCACAAGGCAGACTAAAGGATCTCTAAACATCATAGAGGTGGAGGGGTAAATATCCCGGAGAAGATCCAGTGGTGGAATCTTAACACGTTGAAGACGATGTCGCCCCTCATGGGGTGACACGGTAGTGTGTCCAGGCTTCTCAGCTTTAGGCTGTTGCACGAAACTAGCGCTACCATTCGCTGTTGTATCGCATTGCTTGTTCATGTAAGGTGTTGATAGAGTGCAGCGTGGTGTCCATGCCTTTCTCAGCATGCTGAGCATTGCACAACAGACAGTGGAATTTCTCTGACATTTACGCAACCATAAGAATTCAGTTATTAATGGCAAGGAAAATAATTTTGATTGGAGTCTATTATTGCTCGTACAAGTGCGAAACATACCCAGAAAATATCCAAGGTGTCCAGTTAACTGACTGATGGGTTGAAGTGCTGGTAAGATTCATTAAGCTGAGCATGTTACCATATAAATATAATTAGTTACGTAGGAATTAAATGTGTGTAACATACCCGGTAGTTCATAACAATCATATGGGTGTCTGCAGAGTTTCAATCTGTTTATATTACATATCATGTACACTAACAGTTGAACATGTGTTTTATAAGGTTATAATTGATAATTGCAACCAAGTTTGATTTCGTGGTGAATTAATGAAAGATCACTTAGATCTATAGACACGTACGTGTTTGAGAGATTTTGTTAAGATACTGACAAACCAATTTCAGAATTAACGTCATTAAATCATTACTAAATATAAAATATTTCCTATGTATTTTCCACATATTACTTTCAAAACAAGGAACACTATATCTTAATTTGAACGAAACACAGTTCGCACATAAACACATTCATCGGTCAGTAAGCAGAATGCACAGTCCTGAAACATCACAATAATGAACACACAGTTTTAAATCATTTATTTACACAACAAATTCCGAATTAAGTCACATCAGATCTCATTTAGAATCAGATGTTCGGAGACACTCATAACTATTTATCTACACCAGCGCCGCGTAGTGGAGGAACATATCAGCCAGCAGAAGTCGTCACACTATGCATTTCCAGAGGTGCCAACTATTACGGATTGTCCGTAATAATTACGGATTTCACCTCACGATTACGGAATTACGGTCAAAGGGGAAATTATTACGGAAAAGCAGACATCACGAAAAAATAATTTTGAACGGTAAAAATAAAAGGAAAAATGTTCAATACTTTCGAGTCTTTCTCCCAAATCGTCCTCGTTTCAATGCTTGTGAGTTGGCAACGATACTTATTCGATCGTGACTTCCTTTGCTACCCACAAGCGCTGTAAAATTCATTGTGAATGAAGGAGCTCAGGCGCTGCCCTTCTGCACTATAAATCCTTCAGTAATGTCGTATTTGCTGTGTTAAGTGTACCTAGAAAGAAGTAAGGCCTACATTAAGCACATTAGCACTGGAATCGCTTATGGTTCAGAGGACGAAAATGCCATCACAGTGGAAAGGATGCTTCAAGAAAAACTACAATGAAAAGCAGCTGCTGCGTGAGAAACAAGCTACAATTAATGTTTTATCACAGAACTGACAGGTTGTGTGCAAATGTTATTGTGTAATATGGTATACTTTCGAATAGATTGCTAGAAGGAAGGGCAAAGGGGGTGTCATTATCGACAAGGAAGGAGCATGCTTTGGACTTGACTCGAAATTCTTCTCGGGGGCGGAGGGCGATTACTGATAATCCACTTCAAAGGTTGGCACCTCTGCATTTCTATTCGTCCTGGTTTCACCTTAAGAATAAATCAGGTGCCTGATTGGAATTGACTTATGAAATACTGTTGACTTATAATTCAGTTTTGTAAAATGGATGGATTAAAATATAAGATATAGTATATTATTGGTTTAACAATAATTGACGCAATAGCTGAGTCAAAAAACAAAACAATTATTTGAGAAATTATGACATAAGATGGTTGATTCGTAATATTAAAAGTTGTTACAGTATGGTTAAGGAGCCACCCGGTTTCTTTCTTACTAGAACATCCAAGAAGGGAAGGCTTCCATCCGACTCCATCTCCGTAGTGAATTTAATTGAAGGGTGTTGTTGATTCAAGTGGTTTAAAAATACATTTATTCCTTTCAGAGCAGCATTAAATTTTGGTACATGTGTCGTCCTGAATGAAAGACATCTTCAGTTATCAAAGGTCAAAAAACAAAAAAACAAAAGAGAACAAGGATATATACAGTGAGTGGCCAAAAGTCAAGGGAAGGGGTGTCTCGTTAGAAAATATGCCATGTATGATCCCTTAGCATTGCAGCTAGCTACAGTGTAGTTGAGCAGTCGATCTCAGACACCATTGTCGTGAAGATGGCAACACATCGTGAGTTAACCAACTTTGAACGTAGGATGATCATCGGCGCGTGGGTCAGAGCATTGTGTAGATTACAGGCGAATTCGGCTTTTCGAGGGTGGATCTTCAATATCGCTGAGAAAATGTTATCACCCGCATAAACTGCCGTAAGGAAGACCACAGGTGTTTAACGAACAGCCATCACGTCGCCTCCGCAAAACCACACTGGGTGCTCGACAGGCTTATGTGAGTTACCGCCCAGTTGTATGTTGGGCGTCGGGAACCCATTTCTCCCAGGAGTGTAAGGAGGCAACTGCATTGCATAGGCTTCGCCAGCTGAGGACCAACTCGTGTCCCTTTGCTGACATCTCAACACAGAGCTCAACAACGTGCATGGGCCTTCAAACATCAGCAATGGACCCTGAATCAGTGGCAGCGTGTGGTATGGATCCCGGTTCCAGTTGCATCCAGCTGATGGGCGCGTGAGAGTGTGGTGTATGCCCCTATGAAGCTATGTATCCTGTGTGTCAACAAAGTTGTGTCCAGGCAGGAGGTGGCTCAATTCTGGTCTGGGCGGCATTCTCATGGTCGCAGTTAGGCCCCGTTGTCCGGTTGCAGGGAGTGCTGACAGGCGCACGTCATTTGGACATTCTTTCAGCCCATCTGCACCCCTTTCTGGTCCTGGAATACCCTGATGGAGATGCTATGTTTCACAGGACAATGCACCATTTCACCGCTCTGTGGTGGCACTCAGGTGGTTGGAGGAGGAGTCCAGTGAAGTTACAACAATGGATTGGCCCTCCAGATCCCCCAATCTTAATCCAGTTGAGCATATATGGGATGTTATCGATGCTGGTGTACACTACATGAACCCCGCACCAACTACACAGGACCAATTGTGAGTAGCAGTGCATGCATAGGTCCAGTTTCCTTCAAAATGATTCCAATACCTTGTAGAGCCGATACCTCGCCGTACTGCTGCCGTTTTGAGGGCTCACAGAGGAGCAACTTATTAAGATCACATTCAGATATCAGACAACATATTGTAAATCTATGCAACTCCCACCTTCCTAAACATTCACACAACCACCCAAAGAACTACTGGTGGACACCTCAACTTACAGCACTCCAAAATCGCTTTTTAGCAGCTCGGAGAAGATACAAAAGATGCACATGTGACACTCTCAAACTCGCATATGAAGCCTCGAATAAACGTATCAGAGAACTGTATAGAAAGACAATTATGCAAACTAAATTAAATAGTTGGAAACATTTCTGCTGCTCGGAATCAATCAGAAATTCCTGGGGGGAAATTTATAAAGTATGTCGAAAAACAGGTAACCTCAAGATTTCAACCATTTCACCACTCTGTGGTGGCACGCAGATGGTTGGAGGAGTCCAGTGAAGTTACAGCCATAAATTGGTCCTCCAGATCCCCCAATCTTAATCCAGTTGAGCATATATGGGATTTTGTCGATGCTGGTGTACACTACATGAACTACATTGGATTCACACCGCCATTAGAAACTGCAAATACTCTAGTACAGACACTTTTTCCTAGAGACAACGCTGATAATGAAAGGCAGGCTGCACTTTGAAAGGAAACCATGAATGTTAATCATGTGATCTCGTAGTTAGATGATAAGAGAGCCCCAGGAATTGATGCCACATCTGCAAATATTGTTAAACATATTCGTAGTGCCTGTCCTTGTTTTTTCCTAAAACTGTTCAATAAATGTTTAGAACTTTGTGTTTTTCCAGACTATTGGAAGGATGAAAGGATGAAATGATCCCTAAACACGGAAAGCAAATGTACAGCCAATTGTTTACGCCCAATAAGGCTACTCCCTGTGTTAGGAAAAGTCTTAGAGAAACTTATAATTAATAGAGTGATGTTTAACTTTGCGATAAAGAACAGTTTACGTGAAAACCAATTTGGGTTTATGCCATCAAAATCTACGGAAGATGCAGTACGTAAGGTGACACAATGGATGAAATCTATCTACGATTGCAAAGAACTCGGACTACTAGTATCATTAGATATCTTTGGAGCATTGAACTTTGCATGGTGGCCTCAAGTGTTGTATCAGCTGAAAGTGAAGGGTTGTCCAAGAAACATTTATAGGCTAATGCAAAAGTACTTCACAAATAGAAAAGTGCACCTGACCATTTGTGGCACAACTGTGACAAGAAACTTAGATCGAGGATGCCCACAAGGCTCTGCTTGTAGCCCAGGTCTCTGGAACATACTCTATGATGATATTATTCTTCAACAGAAGCTTTCCGATAATTGTACGCTAATTGCTTATGCAGATGATGCATTACTACTAGTTAGGGGTAGAACAACAAATACATTAACAACTGCAGCAAATGAAGCACTCAACATACTTTTAAGGTGGGGACAGAACAACAAATTGAAATTCAACGCATCTAAGTCTGTTGCTGTGCTAGTCATCAAGAATAGGAAATGTGAGACACTGGTGGTTAAACTAGATGGTCAAAAATTAGATATTACAGACAGTATGACATATCTAGGAATAATTTTAGACAGCAAACTTTTATTTAGATCGCAGTTTCAACATTTGGAAACCAAAGCAGTTAAATTGTATAGGAGCCTGACAATGGTAGCACAACCCGCCTGTGGACTAAACTCGGAAATTTTGAAGATTATATATCGTGGAACTGTTGAACCAATGGTGCTTTATTGTGTCACTGCTTTCGAACATGTCCTGCATTAAAAATGGTCGCAAGAGAAATTGTCTCAAATTCCGTGAGGTTTCATATTATGCATCAAACGCGCTTACCGTACAATATCGACTGATGCTGCCCTTATTATTTCCGGTATAGAACCTCTGCATATCACAGGACTCAGCATGTCAACTGTAAGAAGAACAGAGAATACATCCGTGGGATTTGGAAGGAGTAGAACTTGAACTCCTTGTACATCATACTGCCACCGGACATTCAGCAGATTATATGAGCACTGTATTTGACCACCCATGTACCACAGATCACAGCCATTCAATATACACAGATGGTTCTCACATTTCCAGCAGCGGAACACTAGTGGGATGCGCCTTCGTGGTATATGAGGGTGAAGACGAAGTTAATTCTGAGAAAATAAAACTAAAGGAATACTGTTTTATGTTTCAAGCCGAGCTGCTTGCAATATTGAAAGCAGTCGAGTGGTGCATAAACAAAAATAAGTGTGCGACTATACTCGGTGACTCACAAGCAGCGCTGAACTCCATAAAAGATAAATATAACTTTCACAGTTTGGCAGTACTTGTGGGAGAGAATATATCAAGGTACAATAACCATATATGTTTCGGTTGGGTGCGAGGTCATTCCGCCATAAAAGGGAACAAAAGAGCTGACCAATTGGCCAAAGAAGCTTGTAATTCTAACTTGTCAGAGAGTTATACTAAATGCCCAATTTCTTTTGTCCTCTCAATGGTTGAATGAATGCTGTCCACTTCCATGTGTGTGTGGCCTTTCAGAAGAAATTTATGGTTGATCTCCTCAAGTTGTGGGAACTGTGTCAGAAGCCAGTTGCACACGAGAGAAATTTTAATGTTTTTGTTCTGACCGGCACAATTATCGAACCACACTGTTAACACCTGAGTTTGATCCGACAAATGACACTGAATCTACTTCAGTAAACAAGACATTATTTCATTACCTCCTCTCCCTGCAATTGTTTCGTCCCACAACATACAGTAACCATCATTTGAAGCGGCGTCATGGATTGTCAAATTCAGTGTCCAAAGCTTGCGCAGATAAAATGATTGACAGTTTGATAGTGTGTAGGTCCATTCTGATTGTTCTCTTCCTTGCATCTGCTCTTGATACCTTCTTATCTTTCTTCTTAAAGTCGTACCTGCCATCAGCTTCCATATGGGGATTTTCCTATTGTTTTACAGTTTTCTGCTTCTTCTCATTTTCAGCATCTTTCAATTGTTTATGGAACCAATCACAATCGTTGCAAGCATCTTTTTTAGGGAACTGGAAAGAGAGATTGAAATCTTTGTTGAACATCTTTCTATATAACCATTCTTAGGCTACATTTTCTTCAGGAATGCTATTTTCCTTGCATTCTGTGATATATGCTCTGTACATAATTGAAATATTTAGATGAGGCCCAAGATACATACCTCCTCTGTCTTTTGTCTGGAATAATGGCTCTCATATTGTGGGTATTTCGAAACAAGAGATTTTACATTTTGTATCACTGTCTCTGGTATTTTATTGGTCGGCATAGATTTTCCTCTTCGATCACATGTAACTATCCCACTCATATTTTTGTACATAGAAACCCTGACAAACTTGTCAGTGACACACAGCATATTCAAAAACATCATTTTATACACAGGAATTGTTTCATGTTTTTTTTCCAGTGTGTAGAGTTTTATCATCTTTCTTCTCTCTGTAGAACTACTCATTTCTTTAAGAGTTCTGTGTCTATTTTTTGGAACTTCCTTCACCAAAGTTCCTATTATCTGACGTTTCTGGTCCCTAGAACTAGACTCCTTTCAAAATGTGTCTAATATTTTTTTCCGTTCCTCTTCAGTTAATATCTCGGCACATTTCATCCTACAGTTACTTGGAGGCTTAAGTGTGCGTGCTGGTACTTCCTTCCCACCCTTCACTGATTTAGCTTCTTTTAGCACTATTTATTTTCCAACTTGAGGGATCTTGGATCCTTTTTCTCCCGTGATGTACTACTCCTTCTTTTACTTTTCCGTTAGTTGCAGGTAACTGACATGCCTCTGTTGAGTTATTTTGACATTCTGAAATTTAAAAAACTTTGATTATAGTATTAATACTAATAATGTTAATAATAATTATAATTGGCATAATGTTGTGGGTACAAAAAATCAAATTGACCCTCTAGAGGAAGCCCACTAATTTCACTGCCTTCAGGTTGGTAATTTGGGTCCAAGTCAGAGAAGTCTGATGCAATGTCATCCTGCAAATCTTCCATATGATCTTCATCTAAAGGTTTCTCATGTGAACGCTTGCCGTCCAGTGTTTCTTCACCTGAGAATTTTTTTTTTTTTTTACATTAGCAATATAGGCTACAATATTTGTAGTAGAAGTATAGGAGCTAAGTTTATGTTGGTAAATAGCACTAAAATAGTAATAATAACGATGATTAAGATATTACTAAGAATACACCATACTTTAATGGGATCTAATTTTAATCAGTTGAAGTTGGTATTACTTCATTCTATACATCGAAATTGGTGATTAGGGCGTAACTCCACAAAACATAGTCAGTAACAAAATGTGGGCTAATACGGAACTCTTGAGTAAGAAACATAAATATATTTACCTCTCACTTCACGTGCTTGCTTCAGAGCAAGTTGCAGTATCACCTTTCCTCTTGAAAAACTATTCATTTTGCATACGTTAAAACACCAAAATCTCACAAAACTTTTAATTTCTTGTGGCTTACAATATTTCACTGTTGTTGTTTTCATGCTAATTTGCATGCGATAATGCAGGTCTTTTATATTCCTGTAACACAGGAAACAATAACATTCGCAATAATAAGCACACTTTATTATCGTACTCCAATAATGTAGGCATAAGACTTTCTTTCTGCAGAGAAATTACGTAGAAGGAAAAAGGCGGATGTCCCACATGCGACCTTCCAACACTAATAAGTTTTCTGCAAAAGGCAGATGTCCCAGATGTGCCCTTTCTGTCCTAAAAGCACTCTAGACTACCGCCTTTATGCTGCACTCTAAATTCACAGGGAATGGCAACAGGACAACCACCCTTATTCCATAGATGCAGTCGATTATACCGAACACAAAAATGGCCGTAACTCAAAAGCACAAAAAAAAAATAAAAAAAGAAAGAAAAAAAAAGGACATATGCCCTTTTGCCTCTCAGGTACAGAAATAATCTCACACACACACATCTTGAACTATGGAGTTTAGTCAAAAACCACCATTATAAAAACATACAACTTCCATAACACACATTTTCCACGTAGGAGAATACGTTGTGGTGTTGAGATTCTGTCTTTAATGGATCTGTATTAATAATCTGCCACCTGGCTAATAGCCCTAAATCTAGATCAATGTTAATTGAGTGATTTGATTGATTGAAGTTATTCATATGAGATGCCATGAAGTTTAGCAGTTAACAGTTTCTTTTGTTCCAGTTGCTGCTGTTTATCCTTGATGAAGTTCCAGCCTAGTGAGGCTATTGTGCCAGCTATGCCTCTAAATGCAGACATATCAACTGCTCTCCAGCTACTGGAGCACATCCAGCACACCATCGATGCAAGTGATGATGCCAAGCTCCAAGCACAGACTAGTGAGGACCTCAACTTGCTCATCTCAGTCCTGGAGAATCCGATCCTTCGCAGCATCGTTACCATACAGGTCTGTAAATATACTTTTGTTGATAATGACCATGGGGTCTACTGCTGTTTATGGCTGCAGTTTGTCTTATATTCTCAGTTGTTTTATAAATCTTGTCAGTTATTCCACCAACTGATAACTTTCATAGATCCATACATTTTAATGGAATTAATATTAGTAATATAGTGTTTGATGCAATACTAAGCCCGTCTGGTGGCCATGATCATTAAGGCGCCGAAGTCTAAATGGTCTGACACCAAGGTTAGCCGGTTCGAGTTCCGTTAGTCGAAAAAAAATTCACCATCAGAATGTTGGCCGGCAGGGTAGGGGAGGTGGTGGTATACAATTTCTAATCACTAGATTGCGTGCCAAAAGCCTGGATTAAATTCCAAACCTCTCTGCAGTGCTCATATGGAGTGAGGGCATATGACTCTGTTGATGGTGATTCGTCCGTCAGATGGAGGCGTTAAGCCTTGAGCAGACCCCTTGGTGCTATTCGACAGGAGTAGGCTATGTGCCGGCACCGGGTTTCGCCCTCTCCCGACTATCATATATTACGTCATTCATTTCATCTCATTAACTCCTCTGATGAGTTTGACGTCAGGAAGGGCATCCGGTCATAAAAACCAGCAACGACAGATTCATCTCACCTCATACCCGACCCTGTAGGGAAATGGGACAAGGGTTGAACAAACAGTGCTTGATACAATACTGTTTTTTAATAGTTTTTTTTCCAATTTTGATAAGCAATCCCAAGTATTATATATAATGTTTACATGCCAGCCCTGCCGTAGCCCTTTTCGGTACTTCTTGGAAGGGACTAGTGAGTCAGCCAACCTGGGAGCTCCCAGCCGGCCTGGAGGGCATGGCTGGCATTTCCGTATATTGTTCTAGTCAGCTGGCTTACCTGCGAGTTTCTTGGAACTTCAAGGAGAATGTTCCGCATCTAGCCACCTCGCAAATATTCTGGTTCACATCACCCGAGCTACAAAAATTTAGGCGAGCTGCGGACGGTCGGTCAGAATTGGGCTCCGTCCTGGAGTCATAGTCCCTGTTGGTACTGGACTCGGGGTCAGTGTTGGATTCCATATTGGAACTAGTGTGAGGCTCAGTATGTTGGAGTTTGGTGGCTGGACTAAGGGCCACCGAGGTGTTGGTTGTCGCTGGTGTCCCACTGAGATCTGAACGAGGAGCTGCGGTTGTTGGTATCGGAGTGTCCAGAGAGTGGCTGGACTGGGGACGGTTTGTGGAATGGAAGACTGTAAACTACTTGAGAGTAATGTGTGTTTGTATAGTTCGGTGAGCTGAGGATTGCCATGAATCGGCTATCTTGAGTGTGAGGGTAATTAGACCTGTGTTAATATTCGCTGTTGTATTGTCCTGCTGTTGCATGCTGTTAAGCTGTTGCTGTTTAGTGTTCACTGGATGTCACTGTGTGAATTACTGGACTGTCTCTGGAGTTGGACCAAGGAATAGTCTTTGTGTGTTGTGTAGTCCATACCCCTGTGTTCAAATCCAGCAGTATGAGCTGACTGGACTTGGGGAAGTGAAATTAAGGATTAGACATCCCCAGGTAATACACTGACTGACAGAGCAAATGCAACACCAAGAAGGAGTGGTCAGAACTTTATGCCAATTGCAGGGTAGACTGACGTCACTGAGGTATGCTCATGATGTGAAATGCACCGCTGTGCTGCGCACGTAGCGAACGATAAATGGGACACGGCGTTGGCGAATGGCCCACTTCGTACCGTGATTTCTCAGCCGACAGTCATTGTAGGTGTTGTCGTGTGCCACAGGACACGTGTATAGCTAAGAATGCCAGGCCGCCGTCAACGGAGGCATTTCCAGCAGACAGACGACTTTACAAGGGGTATGGTGATCGGGCTGAGAAGGGCAGGTTGGTCGCTTCGTCAAATCGCAGCCGATACCCATAGGGATGTGTCCACGGTGCAGCGCCTGTGGCGAAGATGGTTGGCGCAGGGACATGTGGCACGTGCGAGGGGTCCAGGCGCAGCCCGAGTGACGTCAGCACGCGAGGATCGGCGCATCCGCCGCCAAGCGGTGGCAGCCCCGCACGCCACGTCAACCGCCATTCTTCAGCATGTGCAAGACACCCTGGCTGTTCCAATATCGACCAGAACAATTTCCCGTCGATTGGCTGAAGGAGGCCTGCACTCCCGGCGTCCGCTCAGAAGACTACCATTGACTCTACAGCATAGACGTGCACGCCTGGCATGGTGCCGGGCTAGAGCGACTTGGATGAGGGAATGGCGGAACGTCGTGTTCTCCGATGAGTCACGCTTCTGTTCTGTCAGTGATAGTCACCGCAGACGAGTGTGGCGTCGGCGTGGAGAAAGGTCAAATCCGGCAGTAACTGTGGAGCGCCCTACCGCTATACAACGCGGCATCATGGTTTGGGGCGCTATTGCGTATGATTCCACGTCACCTCTAGTGCGTATTCAAGGCACGTTAAATGCCCACCGCTACGTGCAGCATGTGCTGCGGCCGGTGGCACTCCCGTACCTTCAGGGGCTGCCCAATGCTCTGTTTCAGCAGGATAATGCCCGCCCACACACTGCTCGCATCTCCCAACAGGCTCTACGAGGTGTACAGATGCTTCCGTGGCCAGCGTACTCTCCGGATCTCTCACCATTCGAACACGTGTGGGATCTCATTGGACGCCGTTTGCAAACTCTGCCCCAGCCTCGTACGGACGACCAACTGTGGCAAATGGTTGACAGAGAATGGAGAACCATCCCTCAGGACACCATCCGCACTCTTATTGACTCTGTACCTCGACGCGTTTCTGCGTGCATCGCCGCTCGCGGTGGTCCTACATCCTACTGAGTCGATGCCGTGCGCATTGTGTAACCTGCATATCGGTTTGAAATAAACATCAATTATTCGTCCGTGCCGTCTCTGTTTTTTCCCCAACTTTCATCCCTTTCGAACCACTCCTTCTTGGTGTTGCATTTGCTCTGTCAGTCAGTGTAGCAATGGGCTGGACTACCTGCTGTGCCATAAGAAAGAGACACATGTAAATAGAAAGCAATTAGTAAGTGTGACCATTCATGGTTGATTGGAATGTGTATGTGTGTGTGTATGTGCGCGCGCATGTGCATTTATTGGGTCATCCTGAAATAAGTTAGAGTAATAAGAGACAGTTTTATTCATAACAACACAAGTCTTGTTTAAATCATTGCCTCAACAAGAGTAACGGTAGATTGTTGCCTGGTCAGTTTTTCATTATATAGATACAGTGAAACCTTGGAATGCGAGTTACTTGGTCTACGAGTGTTTTGCAAGACAAGCAAACTTTTTAAATAAATTTTAACTTGATAAGCGAGTGAGGTTCCGCAATACGAGCGTCATGTGTGCCTACGTTTTCCCCTCCCCTGTTCGTTTGTTGAGTGGATGAACGAGGTCTTTGGTCCTGTATTGAAGAAATACCTTTCAGAAAATAATCTGCCCCTTAAAGTCTTGCTGGTTATGGACAATGCTCCTGCTCATCCTCCAGGCCTTACGGCCTTACTGGAGGAATTCAAGTTAGTTAAGGTTAACTTCCTTCCTCCCAACACTACTCCACTACTCCAGCCTATGTATCAGCAAGTCATTTCGAATTTCAAGAAGCTATACACTAAAGCACTAGTTCAGCGATGCTTCGAAGTGACTGAAGAAACAAACCTTGCCCTCCGAGAGTTTGAGAGAAATCATTTTCCCATCGTGAACTGCCTGAAGATCATCGATAAAGCCTGGGATGGAGTCACCAAGAGAACTCTCACTTCCGCTTGGGGAAAGCTGTGGCCTGATTGTGTTCTTGGACGTGACTTTGAGGGGATTGTTGGTGACAATGGATTGCCGATTGTCAATGAAATTGTGTCCTTAGGTAAGACTATGGGGCTGGAGGTGAATGATGTGGACATTCAAGAGCTGGTGGAAGAACCTAGCCAGGAACTGACCACCCACCAACTGATGGACCTGCATCGCTAACAACAAGAGGTTATGGAAATGTCCGGGGAGGAGTTCAATGACACTGCAATGTCACATTTTCATGAAGTCCTCAAGAAGAGGCAAAAGCAACAGTCGTTGGACAGGTTCCTCGTTAAAGTTGCACAAAAAGAAAACAATTCCAGTGAGCCAACAGATAGCAGTGATTCCGTTAGTGAAATTCGTGCTACACAGTAACTCTTCTCACGTCATCTCTCGTCTCCCTTTCACCAACAATGATACTACCTGAATTGTAAGGAAAAGTGCACTTTAATTTGTTTTACGTTATATTTTTTTTAGAAATGGTATGCAAATAAATATTTTTGTGGTGTGGACGAATAATCCATATTTCAATTGTTTCTTATGGGAAAATTTGATTTGATATACGAGCACTTTGGATTACAAGTATGTTGCCGGAACGAATTATGCTCGTAATCCGAGGTTCCACTGTATATATAAAATTTGCTGGGGCCATCAAGGACCACGTTAAGTCTTGTTGCATTTGACACTGAACTTGGCCTTCTTTAGAGCCCAAATTTCCCTCATTCTTTGTGAGTGGGCCTGCTTACGCTTCTCTGTCCAAGGGGCACCGTGTCTTATCTTCGGTTGCTCGTCTCGGTTTAGCCTGTTCGTCAATATTTTCTTGCGGAAGCGATCTCTGTCAAGGGCATCTTCAGCTGAGATGTGTAGCATTTGGAGGTCTTCTTTGGTATTTCTAAACCAGGGAATTGCGGTTTCGGGGTTTGAATAAAAAAGTGAAAGATTTCTTTAGTTAACTTTCTTCCGTCCATTCTTTTCAGATGACTGTAAAATCGTGCCCGTCTTTTTCAGATTGTATCGGTAATTTTCTCTATTTTGCTGTAGACTTCCTCATTGGATCTCTTTTGATGGATTCCATTTCTGTACTTTGATCCCAAGATTCCTCTCACAATTTTGCGCTCTTTTTTCTCCAGTTCTTCAAGGAGTCCTTTGTTGGCATTTAGAGACAGGGTTTCGGCTGCATATAGAACTACTGGCTTCAGAACTGTTTCATAGTGACGTATCTTGGTGTTTTGGGAAAGGCATTTTTTGTTGTAGATTGTGCGGGATGTTTTGTAGGCTATTTCCAGTTTGCGTATTCGCTCGTGAAGTGCTTCTTCGTCCAGTCCATTTTTCATGACGATCTCACCCAGGTATTTGAATTTGTCTACTCGGGTGATGTCCCCGTATTTTGTATGGAGTTTTGGTGGGGCTTCTTTGATGTTAGTCATTACTTCTGATTTCCTTTAACAATTCAACTTGAGCTCTAGCGTTCTACATCGTTTGAGAGAACAGTAATATCATCGGCAAATGCCAAGCAATCTGTTGTGATCCCCTTGGATTTGGTTCCTATTCTTAGTGGACTGTAGTTGGTTTCCTGTAATCTCACCCGCCAGGTTCTGATAATCTTTTCAAGAATGCAGTTGAAGAGTATCGGGGATAGCCCATCACCTTGTCGGACTCCTGTTTTGATGTCAAAGGAATGCGAGAGACATCTGTGGAACTTCACCGTGGATTTTGTATCGGTCAGGGTGGCTCTAATTAATGCCAACAGTTTCAAATCAACTCCAAATTCATTTAAGATGTTTTGCAGGACCTCCCGGTCAATGGAGTCGTGCGCTTTAAATTTTTTAGCCAATATAGGACTACTTAGGTTTATGGAGGTTTTTCTTCTTTTTGTCAGCCCAATACTGTTTCATCCTTTCTGAAGGTAATTTTCTTTCTGCTTCTGGAATCACTCTTCCTATTCTCTGCTTGTTGATTTTTGTCTGTAGTCTAGTGTGTTTATCTTTCAAGATGTTGAGTGTATTTGTTTTGTATTTTAAATCTTCTATTGTAATATGCAACTCTCTCATGTCTTCTTTAAGTTCTGTGATCCATCTAATATTATTCTTACTCTTCTATAATTTTTCTATTATTTTACTGCTGATTCTGTTTTCTAGTGACTGTATTAGATGCCCTAAGAATGATACTCATTTCTTTTTCATTGTGCTAGTCACAGGTTCTATTTCTTTATAAGCTGTCTCATTGGAAGCTAGTCTCCAGTTTCCATTTACTTGATAATTTTAATTTAAACAGGTTCTCACTATTCTCCTTTCTAACTTGAGTATTCTATCTATTGCAACTGTGTTTGTTGTTTTGAATAATGTTTCACATGCATATGTAATTTGTGGCACTGAGCGAGTTGGTCGTGCGGTTAGAGGCACGCGGCTGTGAGCTTGCATCTGGCGGATAGTGGGTGCGAATTTCACTGTCAGCTGCTCTGAAGATGGTTTTCCGTGGTTTCCCATTTTCACACCAGGCAAATGCTGGGGCTGTACCTTAATTAAGGCCACGGCTGCTTCCTTCCAACTGCTAGGCGTTTCCTATCCCATCATCACCATAAGACCTATTTGTATTGGTACAACGTAAAACCACTAGCCAATTTGGTTGCTAATGAGAGACACATTTTTATTATATGTATTCCTGCTAACATGCTGTGCTGTAACCAGTTTATCTATTCTATTTTGCCATGCTGGTTTCTCATTCAGGTTGTATGTGATTATTTGACCTAAACATTTAAATTGTTCTACAATTTTTATTTCTTGGTCTCCGGGCTTAATTTTGTTTGCAAGAAGAAGTTGAGTTAGCATAATTTCTGTTTTCAAATGAAATTTTCAAACCAATATTTTGAGCTATTTCCTGTAAAGATTTAATTTGTTGTTTTGTTTCCTGAATATCATTGGCTGGAAGAGCTAGATCATCAGCAAATTCTAGACAGTTCAGATGTATCCTTCTGGGTTCCAATTTTTATATTTTTAGAGTTGTTCTTGTACCATTCCCTTATAACGTACTCTAGTGCACAGTTAAAAAGAAGAGGGGACAATCAGTCACCCTGTCTTAAACCAGTTGTTGCCAAGAATGGTTCAGAAAGTTCTTCTCTGAACTTAATTTTTGAAATTGTATTAGTTAAAGTTCAGTCAATTATATTAGCTTTGGGTGAAGTCTAGAATGTCTTAAAATTCATAATAATGATGGTCTGTGGATGGAGTCGTAAGGTTTCTTGAAATCTATAAACGTTATTGCAAGGGGCTAGTTTCATTTTCTGTAGTATGCCACAACTAGCTTCAAAGATATTACTTGTTGAGAGCAGCTTCTCTAAGGTCAGTTTTTCATAATTTTTGTTTCTTTGCATTTTATCATTGCTTTTAGCAGCTCTTAATGTTTGTCACTCAAATGCTTTTGATAGATGAATAAATTGAATCTCATTTTTTGATTATGTAAAGAGTTCAGAGAAGTTAGAAAGCAAGGAAGAGTGATACCCATGCCTTCATTGCGGCAAGCTGTTCACATTGGTGAATATATGCCTAAGTAGATATATCCTAAAGAACACTGAGGGAGGTTAGCTAAAGAGTTCTACTATCACTGTTGAGCCAGTAATTTCAAATACATAATTAATGAGGAATTGAATACAAATATTACAAACAGCAGCATAAAAACAGATAATACTGAGCTAAGAAGTTTTTACAAATTGTAAAAAAATTGTGTGGATTATCCTCCTACCGAGCTCGATAGCTGCAGTCGCTTAAGTGCGGCCAGTATCCAGTATTCGGGAGATAGTAGGTTCGAACCCCACTGTCGGCAGCCCTGAAAATGGTTTTCCGTGGTTTCCCATTTTCACACCAGGCAAATGCTGGGGCTGTACCTTAATTTATTAAGGCCATGGCCGCTTCCTTCCCACTCCTAGCCCTTTCCCGTCCCATCGTCGCCATAAGACCTATCTGTGTCGGTGTGACGTAAAGCAAAAAAAAAAAAATTATCCTCCTACTCAGTACTCAGTATTACATCCAATTAAGATGACATTTTAGGTAGACAGGTTTCGACCTGGCATAGGGTCATCCTCAGTAAAATATGTATAATAAACTAAAAACATTAGGCACACAATATGAAGTGAATTTTAAAAAGTTTTTCCAAAACAAACATGATGCAAATTAAAAATATGAGGTGGTGCTTGCATTGTGCCAACAGCAGGCAGCAGTGAAAGATGGAGTACGAAGTGTATGAGGATCGTATCACTGTATTGGTGTTATTTTGTTGCGGAAAATGAGCTACAGATATTTAAAGATAAAAATTTCATGATGTTCCATATTGAACTGTATCACAGTTAAATTGAAATAAAAAGTTAAGTGGTTCAACCTATTCAATACAAGTAAATAAGAAATGTAGTGTTACATTCTTATTTGGTTAAGTACTGGTTTTGACCAGTCTGTGTCATCATCAGCTGATTAAAATACAAAAACAATGCATAGGAAAACAAAAACTAAATCTTTCACAAAAGCAATTCAAGAAGCAATATAAGACTATAGAGATTAGCACTGCGCAATTTTAAATCATAAAATCCAGAAGAAGTCGAAGATCAGTCACCTATATGTAGCAAGGCGCAAGTCCCTGAAGAGTAGCACAACACACGCAATGTCCGGCACTGTGTCTTAAAATGATTACGAGAAGAGGTGAATAGTTCATTGAACAAGCCTGTAAACACTGCCAGGCGTGAAATCACAACATGATTCAATAAATTCGAAGTCCCTAAATTCTGTAGAATTCGAAGACAAGTCACTTAAGTAAAGTAAGATTCTAGCTACTGAAGATGAGCGCAACATACGCAATGATTGAAATAATAACATTAAGTTATTTATTAGACCACCTAATCAATACAAAATCGATTTTGTATTGATTAGGTGGTCTAATAAATAACTTAATGTTATTATTTCAATCAAATATCATCAATACGGACCAAAAATGATATTTATTACATGTAATAACATACGCAATGTCCGGCACTGTGCTTTTAAATGCCGACGAAACTGGGTGAATAGCTTAAAGAACAAGCCTGCAAATGCTTCAGTCGCGAAAATATATAATACTTAATATAATTGAAGTATATATCAATGTTAATAGGATCTTGTAGATTCCTTAGAGATGCAGACTGTTCTATTCCTGTTCTGAGTGGCCTAGTAAGTGGTCCTGAGTGTTGGGATACCAGTTGCTACGGAATGGCACTGCCTGTGGTTCCAAGTAGGCGCAGTGGCCTCCACGGTATACACTAGCCATATGTCTTGGTAGGTGTGCTATTTACCAACTGATGAGCACAGTTTAGCACACTGGGGCGAAACGCTGGCAAGCAGGAATGAGTTAGCTGGTAAATTTATAACGTCCAATAACGGACCTACGGCATTGGTATTATAAACAGAATGTTTCAAGTTGTGATTGGAGACATGGCTTTGAATGACATTAGTAGACTAATAAGCTTGAATGGAATTTTTGAAAGTAGGAAAAATCATAAAATGAAGATGGAATTCAAGAGGACAATTTGGGACAAATACTTGTTTATAGGTAGAGGAATTAGGGATTGGAATAATTTATCAAGGGAGATGTACATTTCAAACATCTTTGAAATCATTTAACCTAATTGAAGACTAAGTAAACCACCTGGGCAACAGCCCTAAATGCAGAAAAATTGTGAATGATCGTGGCATGTAAAAGGGTCTTAGCTTGAGCTTTTGTTTAGATATTATCTTCAGGATGTTATCCTCTAGACCAGGGCCTCTCAAATGTCCAAAATCTTGCGCATGCAAACAGAGGCGCAGAGGTTCTGTGCATGGGTCCGACTCGGCTTGGTTCGGACCAGCGTTTTGTCTCGGGGCAACTCGGCTAAGCTCGGCTCAACTCTCCTCAAATGATGGAGCGCTGCAGAGCGAGTAAGGAAGGGAGAAACAGGTGGAGTAAGAGAGACAGCCATAGGGATAGAGAGAGTGAAAGAGAGCGCGCTATTGCTCTAAATCAAGGAGCAGGGGTCTGCACTCCAATAAAACCAGCGAATTTGTATTTTGCACTTTGCGCCGTGCAATGCACCAGTGCATGCAGCCTGAGAGGCCCTGCTGATTTCAACACTTAAAAATTATTCCTGCAGTTAAGGGATAAATTTTGGTGCTAACTGTATGCATGTTGATATCTTTCTGTGGAGTCATACGAAATGAACTTTTACTAATTTCTCCTATGCTTTCTGATATTGCAGTGGGTAGTCACTTAAATAACTTTTTCATCATACTACACTCTCAACATGAGCATTGATAATGAACACCCAAATTTTGAAGAGTTATTGATGAACTATCTGTTCATTAACATTGAACAGTGTTGCTCTTAATTTGTGAGGCATCAGTGGATTCGTCAACAGGAAACTTCAGGATGGGAATTGACCCACTACAATGAGTATGAGAGACAGTATTCTAATTACCTGAATGTTCAGCTAACCCTTAAAAAAATAAAAACTGATCAAAAGGTAAAGCCCACGAATCAGAGGATTATGTCCCAATTCATTATTATTTATGCCCAGTCAGATTTTGTATTTTTTTTTTTGGAGATGCTGAGGTGTCTGAATTTTGTCCCACAGGAGTTGTTACGTTCCAGTAAATCTACAGACACATGGCTGAAGTATTTGATCACCTTCAAATACCGCCACACTGAGCCAGGATTGAAGCTGTTAATTTCAGAGGGGCTTAAAACAATTATTATTATTATTATTATTATTATTATTATTATTATTATTATTATTATTATTATTATTACTGTTCTTCTTCTTCTTCTTATTCTTCTTCTTCTTCTTCTTCTTATTATTATTATTATTATTATTATTATTATTATTATTATTATTATTATTATTATCTAGCCGTGTGGTGTAGGCTTCCATTTCTACCTGGTTATGATTTCTGGCTCATCCAAGGATTTCAACCTTGATCTGAGGTCTGTAACTCTGTTCACTCAGCTTCTTGACTTTATGTAAGGAAATGGCTGGTACGAGAGGTAGTCCACTCAAGTCGAGAAAGTCAAGCACTATACTTGAGGAGTTGTTGTAATGTCTGATTTACATTCCATTATCTACAACAGTCATCTTGGCAGGTGTAGTCCCTTAATGGGCTGCATCTGTCACAAATGGGTGTTTTGTTAAATTCCAAAGGAAATAGACTAAAAGTTGTCCTATTTTGAATTCCTAGATGGGCACTTGCATTAGTTGATTTGAGGACTGAAACTATTGATTAGAAGGATATGGTACACCAATTCTGATTCTCAAAATGTATGAAAGAACTTGACTGGTTAGAATATCTTGTACCCTTAGGTGTAAATTCCCATGAATTTATGTTCTATCTGTTTATGTTCCAGGATTCCTTGGGTGAGCTAAATCAGCAGCTGCAGCAGCATCCCTCCATTTTGCCTGTGGATTTTGATATCACAGCTTCCGGTGACCTGGTATTGAATGTTCCTCCTGCTGTTGAGTTGTATGACCCAGTGTTTGAACCTGAATATCAGAATGCCAATGAATATGAGGATCAGAGAGTTCCTGTGGCCAAACTCTCCCACAGCTCTTCAGGAGACACTTCATCCCCTCAGGTAATGTTATTCTGCATTTGTTAAGCTCCTTTGGTGTGGAGTACAGACTCAAGCAAGATTGGTCATAAGAATGCAGTGACAATTATTCTTCCTGTAGGTGAAACATATTGTGGGTTGTTCTGTATCTGTTGTATATTGCCATTTATGTAGGGCGGCGAAAAGAAAATCACCTTCAGAAATCATATGTAGTGAGAGGTCTTAATTGTGAAAAATAAATACGAGAGTGGTAGAAACTTTTAAAAAAATTAGGCAGGGGCTGTGTCAGAGCCTTGGATACAGGTCTTTTTGGTGTAAAATATGTTGTATGTTTATTAGAAATAAGTTAATTTTAGTTTAGAAAGATCTTTTTTTGTTCGGGCTCTCCATTAGCGAATGTTGTAAAATCAGACTATTTCCGGTCTTCATAGATTCTTTTATCTTTGTGGCTGTCGTTTGTGGCACGCAGTGCTAGACTGCCTCGGCTTTCATACCTTGTGTGTAGGTTCTCTTATGCTCAGCCTCAGACAATGTGGGCTTGTTCAATTCTTTTTGACTTGTTCTTTCTTCTTGTTCCTGTTTGCAGTAGGCTTGAACCTTCTTTAAATTAAGATATTGGGACATTTCAGAAATGTTCACAATTTGTCATGCACAATCGAGTTTTCTCTCAAATATTGTTACCAATATCAATAGATCATGTCTAGACGAAATGAATGATACCCCGTGGTATGTGCTATCATTTATCATGTTATGTTCACAGTTTGTACATATTTTACTACACTCCAAGCTCAGATTTCACCATTAAATAACAGATGCACACACTGGTCGCTATTGCACACGACCTTGAAAGCTATTTGGACATAGTCTTTGAAACTCTCTTTGTATGTCTGTTATATCTGTGCTAGCCTGTATATTACATTTAATATTATTGAAGGAAATTGTTATACACTATTTTGGGAGGTAGATATTTCTCACTGAGAGGCCGAGTGCTGCATCAGTAGATGAGAGAGGTATTTTCAGATACATATAAAGCTTATTGATTTATCCAAACCTGTATTTTAGCAGCCTATTTATTATCATTAGCTAGCCACAGTATCACTCTTCAGGCACCTTAAGCCAGAGGAATATGTGGGGTACGTTTTGTTTTAGTAAATGTGCTCACTAAAGTTGAGGGATATTAATCAGCTGTCTCTTCAATAGGATGTAATAAGAGAAAAAATTCTCCCTTAAGTATGATCTTACCGGGCGAGTTGGCCGTGCGCGTAGAGGCGCGCGGCTGTGAGCTTGCATCCGGGAGATAGTAGGTTCGAATCCCACAATCGGCAGCCCTGAAGATGGTTTTCCGTGGTTTCCCATTTTCACACCAGGCAAATGCTGGGGCTGTACCTTAATTAAGGCCACGGCCGCTTCCTTCCAACTCCTAGGCCTTCCCTATCCCATCGTCGCCATAAGACCTGTCTGTGTCGGTGCGACGTAAAGCCCATAGCAAAAAAAAAAATAAGTATGATCTTAAGATGAAGTTCCATGCGTAGTTAAATACGTACTTTCAAAGCTGTTGTTAGTTAAGATATAACATGTGGAAAGGGCATGATATAGAGTCAAATTTCTCAAGAATAGTAGATGATAGTAGACTCCAAGCCATAGAAATGAAGTTTGTTAGGTCAATGCTCTAGAAAATAAGAGGAGATAATATCCAAAATGAAGTGATCCATCAAGAGATTCAAATGAAACATAGCCATATCGAGATTGGAATGGTTTGGACACATAAAGAGAATAGACCAAAATAGAGCTCCAGAATTATGGTTTGAAAAATATCTGGAAGGCAAGAGACCTAGAACCTGACCAAGGAAAAGATTGATTTCCCAAATGCAGCAAGATCATGACCGGAAAAGGTATGGAACGGTGGCAAGTCCAAGAAGAAGAAACAACGTACCTGGATAGACAGAGAGAGCGTTCGGATACTGCTCTCAGACAATTGGGGATGGTTTGATGATGATGATGATGATGATGATGATGATGATGATGATGAGGTGAGTAGGTGATCCATACATTTGGTACAAAATGTGGTTGAGAGTTTTCTCTCCATTTCTACTAACCTCAAAAATGTGTTTATGTTAAGATTGTGATTTGACATTTAGCTTTCCTATATGCCTTTGCTGGCAGGACCTAGTGTTTACAGTGCACTATGTCTTCTGGTATAGACTAGAGCAATTTTGTTACTTTCATAGATCTGTCTCTGTCTTATCCTTGGCTTTGACAATATGAAAGTGACTGAGGTATGAGCGATGCTAGTAATGCCAATTCTTATGCAGCCAGTCTCTGCTATGAATGGTGTGAAAATTTTGCTCATAGGGTCGGTTGGTGTATGCATTTCATAGAGCTTGGCAGACTGATATGTAATAGCAACTCAGGCTCGGTGAGGAAAGCAACGGGAAACTACCTCACTCCTCATTTCCCTAGTACACCTCTTCAGTGATGCCTAGACCATCTATGACAGCTGATGGCAGAGCTGTTGAGGATCCCACCAGTGGCATCGCTGACGGACTGAACATACATATATACTGATACCACTCTGTGAAGGAGTTGGATTAACAAAATAAGTGTTATGAATTACAGCAACAATAACAGTAATAATAAAAGGAGCACTAAAAATAAAATGCCAGAAGGTAAAACACAGTGTGTCATTGACCTAGTCAGAGGAGGGAGCGTGGCATTGCGAAAGGTCAACGGATTGGATACCCAGTTGGGCTCGTGCCGATGACAGAGCAACGGTTTTGAAACACATCGCATTCTATGCTTGGATGGAGACAAAAGAGGACTTCATTAAGCTAAGTTTCAGATTTCAATTTCATAAATATATCAACAGAAATAACCATAAATGTTTACACATTTCTAAATGTTTGAGTGTGATTTTATAGAATGTGATGATCTTTCAAGAATGAAACATAAGTATAATACTGTTACCATATGATTTTCTTTTCAGATAGTTTATAGATTTATTACACAAAATAAGTTTCGGCAGGCTGAAGAACCTGAGTTAAAATTTAACTGAATCATAACTGAAAAGACATGGCTTCAGTTATTACAAATTTTCTTTCTCTGGCGAGTTTCCTCTTCCTGTCTTTGCCATTCCTTCTCAAACTGCACACCTGCAGCTAAGATGGTAGCACACCAACGAGTGGGATGCACTGCAAGAGTATGCAAAGTATTTGGGTTTACGTCCACACTTCTCATGTTCTGTTTAAGTTGATCTTTGTATGGCTCCAGGGGAGCATCACGAGTCCTCTTGCAAGCGTTGAGTTCACCGTACAGGATTTGCGGAGGGAATCTACTGTCCCTCATACGATGTTCTTGGCCTGTCCATCTAAGCCAACAACTGATGATGATGATGATGATGATGATGGCTTCTATACTGTTTAGCTGTGCTTTCTCTTTTTAATGCTCACAATGGACCTAAGTTTTTGTTGGTGAAAGCGTTCCAGTTTCTTGATGTCCTGGCAGTATAGGTTCAGGTTATACACCCGTAGAGTAACATAGTGATAACAGTAGCTTGGTACATTAGTATTTTCGTGCTAATCCTTAGATATTTGTTCTGGAATACTCATTGTCAGAGATGTCAACAAGCCACATGGACTGCCTGTATTTTGTATACCGCGTCCTTCTCAGAGGTATGAGAAGTGATCCACTCTTTCCAGAGTTGTGCCATAAATGATGATATCAAAATCTGGAATGGTGGTCCCAGGAGCAGGTTGAACAAGTACTTTGGTCTTCCGAGTGTTGACATTCAGGCTAAAACATTTGGATGCTCTGTTGAAGTAGATGGCAGACTGTTGAAGCTCTTCAGGTGTGTGGACTGGAAAGCATTGTCATCTACATATTGCAATTCTGTAACTGGGGTGGAACAGGTTCATCTTTTAGAGTGAAGTTTGGCCTGGTTGAAAAGCGCCCCTTCATATTGATATTAAATTTCCACACCTTTGTTGATTGCAGGTGTGGTCTCATAAAGCATGGTTGCCAAGGTAGAAGGCAAAAAGTGTAGGTGCAAGTACACATCCTGACTTGAGCCCATTTTGCGATTGGAAATTCTTCTGAAATATTCTGATACAGTACCCATCCAGCCATACAATAGCTTGGTGCACCATTATTTTTGTGTTAATCCTTAGCTATTTGTACTGGAATACTCGATGTGTGAGAGATGTCCAAAAGCTTGGATCAGGCCAAGGAAATGTTTGGGACATCCAAAGTACCTTAAAACCATCCACATAGCATTTTGAGGAACATTATCAAAGGCCTTTTCGGGGTCATAGAACACTAAAAACTGAGCCACAAGAGGCATAAAAGATTCTGGTAATATCCTCTCGGAAACAGTCTGAAGTCGATTCAGTAAGATTCTAGCAATTATTTTTCCAGCTATGGAGAGCAGGGATATACCACAGTAGTTGCTACAGATACAGCGATTGCCTTTCTTGAAGATTTTTTAAAATTTTATAACTGTTAGGCTCTTCAGTCTACCAAAACTAATAGCATTTACTCAAAGTTACTTCAGGCAGACTGAAGAGCTAATAGTTATAAATTAACAGTTGAAACTGAAAAGAGATGGCTTCAGATATTACAAATTTGTTGAAGATTGTAACTATGCTGGAGGTTTTTGTAGCAGCAGGAACATACTTGGGTTTCCCAAATTAGGAGAATCAGATAGAAAAGCCTGGTTTTTGGAGGTGAGCTTCCACTTAGAGTGAGTTCAAGAGGAATGTTGTCTAGTCCTGGGGCTTCCCTGGTTTCATTCTGCTGAGAGCTTTGATAAACTCTTTGAAAGCTGGAGCAGTGCCCATCCAGGGTTGGGGAGTATGTTGAGGAATGTGTTCAAGGAGGTCTTCAGCAGCAGTAGAATTACAATTCACCAGTGAGCTGAAGTGTTCTTTCCATTGTTTCAAGATCTCTTCGCTGCCCGTAATAATGGTGGTATTACCAGCAGCTTACCTAGTTCCTAAAGAGGAGCAGAAAGGACAATACAGCTCTTTCAGTTCTACATAAAAGTTGCTTAAGTCCCTGGCATCTGAAAAGTTTTTAATTTCCTTGGCTTTTTGCTGCCACCAGTTTTTCTATATTTCCCTGATTTCAGATTGTCACGTTTAGTTCTTGAAAATGCATTTTCTTCTCTCTGGAGGATGGATTTTGAAAAAGAGAAATGTGAAAGGGGAGAATGTTAAACCCGAATTCCAGTTATGCTGAGTTGGTATTGTTCATGAAAGTAAGGTCATTCCACCCTGTATACATTATTAACCCTTGAATGGAAATGTAGGGTGTACAGTGCCCTAGAGAAATTCCTTTTTGCTGTCATTTGATGTTGGTGCTACCTGTGACCGCCATATGACATGACTTTTCTTTGGAGGGAGTCAGTTCCGTAATATAACAATGTGTTGGTTTGCAGAACTTTGCTTCCGTTCTCTGTGGTAACTTTGAGACGTGTTAGTTGACACAGTATAGAAGTAAGAATAATAGTGACAATACGTCTAATTTATAATGAAAGTACAGTTTACATAGCCACTGTTACACAAGGAAGTTATAAACAAGGCATTACATGAACCATATGCCATGGAAAATTGAGTGTTTAATGATATTTATTGGCAAGATAGCTTTCTCATTAAAGAAAAGGGGCAGAACACTATTAAGCTTACCAAGAAACATATTCTAATCAATGTAAGCTCACTGGACAAAAAATTAGTCATCCTAGTGCACCTGCACAGATAGATCATTAAGTCTTTAGAGATGGTGCAGCGAACGAGTCCTGTGCTCAACCGCACTCGCTTTGCCTCTTCATGAGCATAAGGGAGTAGGGATCAGTCAGACATTGATGTTTCAAGCAGACAGTGTACAGTATGTCAATATGGGTAGATGTAAGGATGTGACAGAGTGGCAAAAGGGGGCGATCATATTTGGCTGTGCCCATGACCATACGGTACATGAAGTTGTTGGATTTGGTGTTGTTCCACGGCAGACTGTTCAACGTGTCTACAAGCAGTGGTAAAAATGAAATGTCGTATGGCTTTTAGTGCCGGGATATCCCAGGACGGGTTCGGCTCGCCAGGTACAGGTCTTTCTATTTGACGCCCGTAGGCGACCTGTGCATCGTGATGAGGATGAAATGATGATGAAGACAACACATACACCGAGCACCCGTGCCATTGGAATTAACCAATTAAGGCTAAAATCCCCGACCCGGCCAGGAATCGAACCCCGGACTCTCTGAACCGAAGACCAGTACGCTGACCGTTCAGCCAATGAGTCGGACTACAAGCAGTGGTGTACTACATATGGCCATGAAACACGTCGTCAGAGTTGTGATATAGATATTGATTCCCAAAGGGAAACTGAAATATTTGTCCTGAATGAGTAAATTCATAATTCCAATATAATTGGTCCATTTTGGACGGTAGGTGTGCTAGTTACCAACTGATCAGCACAAAATTGACACACTGGGGTGAAACACTTGCAACCAAGAATGAATTAGCTGGAAAATTTATAATGTCCAATAACGGACCAATTATATTGCAATTATAAGAGTCAGAATTATGGTCGGAAAAAGATTATGACTGAGGGGGACCAGAGTCACGTTTCACGGCTTGTGAATCAAAATTGCCTCCAAACCCGATAGGAATTGCCGCAGTCAGTGAAGGTCCATCCCAACCTTTTAGTGAGAAAGCATTGCAACATTTGGAGTTGGTCACCTTACAAGAGGCCATTGCTCACACACACGCACAAAGCTGCGCTTCTTCATAAGGCTAGAAATCATTGAATGTGTGTGGACAGCAGCTGACTGGGAGAAGTGGTCTTACAAATCACGTTTTTGCCTGCATTTCAATGACTCGTGTCATTAAGTTCACTGAAGGCCATGAACTAGTACGTTTATTTAAACATTCTGGATGATCAGGTATTGCCTTTCAGTCAACATCTGCATGTTGGGTATGCTATTGATACCCCGATTTTTCAAGATAACAGCAAAGTTCATCGGGCTGGATGCATATGTGACTTGTTTTATGAACATCTCCCCACCCTGTTTCATATCGATTGGCCTGCAAAATAACCTGACTTGGAACCTCATTGAAAATCTGTGGGGCGTGTTGGAACAGCAGGTAAAACGCCGACATCAGCAAATACCACAAAAGTCTCTTGCCCTAGTTTAAATTTCTGAAATGTGAGAATTCATTCATCATGCTTAAAAGACCAGCTTTGTTTTGAAATAATGTTTTTTTGAGCTGACCGCATTAAGACCCAGTTTGTCAGAGTCTGATGCCATCTATGAGTTAAGCAATTCACCCAGAGTCAAATTCAAAAAGGATTCCAGCCACCAAAATCGGTTACTAAAATAGTTTTAGGCATGACAGAAATGTGGAAACAGTGTTCTAAATTAAATGGGTTGTAGCCCGAGCAATCACACTTGTCCACTTCACTCAATAGATGCAATATGCATGAGTGAATGAAAAAAATTACCTGACAAACACCACCATATGTTTTCTTTTTCATGTATATTTATTTAGCAGTTTTAGCAGACTGAAGAATATGTTAACAATAAAAATAAAAAGGAATTATCAACTGACATCAACTGCCAGCCCCAAGAAATTTGGGAAAAGACCAGGAAGTAGTAGTATGCATTTAAACTCATAAATAACAGAGCATTTAGGAGTACACTTACTCTTATTGTAATCAAAGTGTGCCTCTAAATAATAGAAATATTATTTCTCCCATGTACACCCTTAGCCAGTAAGGATAAGCTAACTGTCTTTTGGCACTGTCAAAAATTGCAGCTAGCCCATTTCAGGAAGTGAGAGAAAACTGTGAATACTTAATAATACTGTGACAATCGGTTAGTGTTGCTGACCAAAGGAATGTTGCTCTATCGCGACGAAGCATGAACTTGTGCAGCTGAAGTAACATGGCAGGTAATTTCAACTTCACCCGTAATGACTTTCAACTGTTTGGTCGACTGAAAGCTCAACCCCCTGTGGACCCATGATATCCCCTGCTTGTTGTAAGAGACAACTGAAAGTGCATACCCATGGGGCCTTTTAACTTTTCTAGTTTGGTATGTTAACTGTTGGACCTCCAGGCTGAGTATAGAGTTGTCTACCTGCTTGTGTTACGTTCCTTTCTTCCATCTTCCCTATCTAACCTTCCTTGGTCAGCCCCTATTCTACTTCAGCCCTGACTGTATTATATTCTCGAGGCATACGGAATCTTTCGTTTTCATGCTTTTCATGGCTCTTTCTTCTGCTGATACTGTACCTTTATTCTTTGAAGGATCTGACCTCTTCCTTTTTCTCCTGTGATTATAATTAAGAGGGGTTGATGATTTTGTATTTTCCCATATAACAATAATCACCAGATCATCATTTTAAAGAAAAAATGATTACACTGTTTGAAGTAGTTCAGTATGTTGTTGCCTGCACCTCACTCACATTAATATGTCTTGAATTCATCATACAATGTCTGAACTGTGCACAGGCCTTTCCTCTACTTTCTCCATGTCTAGTTTTTTGACTCAATCCCTATCCAGTTAGTCTTCTGGTAAAAGTCAGTGAGGTTTCCTTTTTGTCCTGTAGTAAAGATCATTCAAGTTTACAAAACGAGTTGGGTGTGTGTTACAGGTCATGGTGGTTTGAACTCCATCTTTGGCAGCCTTAAAAATGTGGTTTTTTTTTAAGCATCTCATTTTCATTCCAAAAAGATGCTGGGGCTGTACCTTAATTAAGGCCACAGTTGCTTCCTTCCTAGTCCTAGTCTCTTCGTATTCCATGGTTGTCGAAAACCTGTCCATGTTAATGTCATGTTAAACCACTAGAGGAAATAAGAAATCTCTGAGGCTTTTACGAGTATAGAGGATGGATGATCGGTTCAGTCTGTGTTTCTCCTTAGTGGTGCAGTGAAGTTTATTTAGATTTTTTTGTAATTTCCTCATTTCTTAACGTTCCCCTCATATGTTTTGCTGAGGTAAGAGGGTTGTCCCTTCTGTTTTCATTCGTCACTTTGTTACAATTAGTGCAAAGTCCTTCATGGACCAGACTTAGTCATAAATAATTGTTTTTATTATGGCCAATCTTGCTTGCTTGGAAATTTGTTTAAACATGGAATTTTGTCAGCATGTCTTGATGTTAATGGGAAGGATCTGGATTATGGATATTTTCCTCATAAATATTGTTTAACATTTCTGATAATTATTAGTTGACTGTTCAGGTAACAGAAGGATTACATGTTGGCAAAATTCTACTGGGATGCCTCTGCATTTTGAAAAATAGCATGTGGGAATAGTGTTGGTCATTTTGCAAAGAGCATGGATTTAGGATAGTTGACTGTTGCCATTTTACAGTCATGATTGTTTGAAAGTTGTTGTATGGTGCCTAACTTTGTGGCTGGTTTTAAGCTTCTGTTATTTTTTGCATTATAACAGTTTGCAAATTTAGAAAGAGCGCTGATGTAAAATGACATTAACATTAACATGGGTGTCTGCCAGCTGCTAGTGCTAGTCATTGTGCCAGGTTGGAATGTTGTGTGCCTGTGGCTCCTGAGTGAAAAATTGCCTGTTCAAATTACAGTGAAATTTTGGTACATTTTGAGGTATAGTGAGTGACTGCTATCCTGAAGCAGCCACATAAAAAGAAATGTTGATCACTTGATATCTTCTTAGTAATCGTTATTATATATAGCCTATGCAAATTTAAGGCAGATAGATCTGACTGAATAGGTAGCAGGTAGGGACCCTCTTCGGAGGCAGCCCTACCCAGGGAGTGGCGCTCCTGCCTATGTGAGTCCCAGAGCACACTGACTCGGTGTGTAACATCTGGTATGGGCCCCAGCTCAGGGTTACGAGTGAAGACCTCAACGGCATCTACGGTGGAGAAGATGGACTTTGGTACGGTGGAGATGGCAGAAGGGGCAAACCCGTAGCGTCTGTACTCCAGAGGAGCGGCTACGAAAGGCGTCTGACTCCTTGTTAAGAGTGTGGCCTAATTTGAACCTGGCAGAAGGTAATAAAATGCCTTTGGGAGTGAAGAACCCATCGTACAATTCGCCTATAAAGTGAGTGTGAGTGAATCGAGGCCTTGGAAAATGCTAGGGGATCACCCTGAAGTGACGCGCAGTTCCTGATGCTCTGGAGGGACTGTGAGAAGTGGGCTACCAGACATCGCAAGAATCGGTATCATCATTGTCATGACTTTGAATGGCAAGGTAGAAGAACTGATAGAGTATATGGAGAAGAAAGACATAGCAATGATGGGTATAAGCGAGACAAAATGGAAGGGGAAAGCTCAAAAAGAAATGAAGAAAGGGTATAGATGACTGTATATTGGAGTGGAGGAAAGATGGCAACAAATGGTGTTGGTGTTATATTGAGAGAAGACTTAGCGCAATATGTGGACAAAATTGACCAGATCATTGACAGGCTAATTAAAGTTAGACTTTTACATGAGAGTTGAATCAAGGATTTTATACAGGTTTATGCACTCCAATCAGGGAATGCAGATGAATATTTAGAAGAGTTTCTAGAAGAACTGGAAAGTTGTATTGAAGACAAAGAGGTTGTAATAACGGGAGACATAAATGCACATGTTGGAACAGACAGACATGGAAAGAAGAGCTAATTGGCCCCTATAGTTATAGAAACCAAGATGAAGAAGGAGATTTGGTAATAGATTTTTGTAGAAGGAATGGATTAATTGCTGGCAATAAGTGGTTTAGAAAAAAGAACTCACAAAAAATAACCACAGTAGATGTGGTTGGGGAGATAGAAAGACAATGATTGATCTTATTCTGGTGGAGAAGGAGAAACATAGACAACTGGAAGATGTGACAGCAATGCCAAGAGCAGATTTCGAAGGAGACCATAAAGTGGTGGTAGCCAAATTAAGACTTCGTAAAATATCGAAGTTAATAGAAAAAAGGGAAAGAAAAATAAACGGATGGAAGTTAAAAGAGAAAGAAATAAAGGAAAAGTTTCAAGAGGATCTGAAGAAAGAAATTCCCAAAGATGATGTGAACACTGTGGAAGAGGAATGGACATGTTTCAGAATAGATTTTTAAAGTGTGCAGTAAATACCTGTGGAAAACTATCAGCGAGGAAAAAAGGAGACTCCTTGGTGGAACAGCTAGGTAAAGGAAGTTAAAGAGAAACAAATCGCTTCGAGGGAGTGGATATGCAGCAGTAGTACAGAGAATTGGCAGAAATATAAAGAAGCCAAAAAGGTATGTAAGAGAAACAGAAGTGCTGGACAGGAGGATATAAAGGGAAGTAAAAAGGTTTTGTATGGTTTGGTGAAGAATAGTTTACGAAATAGGGAAGATACAAAATTAGTAAAATCTGAAACAGGGCAGATATTGATGCAAAGAGAGGACATACTAAAAAGATGGGAAGAATACTTTTCAGAATTGCTAAATATTAAATACAGTGAACTGGTAGATAAGGAGCAAGAAGAAACAATGGGGAAAGAAGAACAAGAACAGGAGATATCGATGTTTGAAATAGAGGAAGCCATAAAAAAGATGAAGAGCGGTAAAGCAGCAGGAGTGGATGAGGTAACTACGGAAATGATAAAAGCAGCAGGACCAATAGGGCTACAGTGGCTGTATAGATTATTTAGAATAATCTGGAGGAAGAAAGAGATCCCAGAAGAGTGGGAAAAGGGTTTAATTATCCCAATATAAAAAAAGATGGTAAAAAGGAATGTAATAACTACAGAGGGATCACCCTTATTGCCCATGTAGCTAAGATATTTGAGAGAGTATTGGAAGGAAGACTGAGGAGGAAGCTAGAAGAAGAATAGTATGGTTTTAGGAAAGACAGTTCAACGTTTGACCTGATCTTTAAATCAAGACATATGATGGAAAAAAGATGGGAGTTTGGAAAAGACATAGTGATGACATTTACTGACATTGAGAAAGCTTATGACAGTGTGCCCAGACAGTTGGTATGGGACACATTAAGGAAAAAATAAGTTCACAGAATGGAAGTGCAAATGATAAAAGCTATGTACAAAAATTGTGTTAGTAGTGTAAAGACTAGTATAGGAATAACAAAATGGTTTAAATTTGAATCTGGTCTCTGACAGGGAAGTGTACTATCCCCCATACTATTCATCATAGTCATGGATGAAATTCATAAGAACATTATACAGAGATTGGGAAGACAGGCAAAAAAAAAGCCATGTTGTTTGCAGATGATATAGTGTTATGGGGTGAGGATGAAATGGAAGTGCAAGAACAGGTAGATGTATGGAATCAAGAGATAGAAATTTTTGGGATGAAAGTAAGCACAGAGAAAAGTAAAAAAGTGTTGATGACAAGGGGAAGGAAGGAAGAGGAAAGATAAAACTGAATGGTAAAATTCTGGAAGTGGTTAAAAGTTTCAAGTATTTGGGAAGTGTGATCACAGAAGATGGAAAGATAACTGAGGAAATTGGGAAAAGAATACAGCAAGCAAACAGCTTCTACCAGAGTGTAAGGGGTATTTTGTGAAACCAAGATGTTCCGAAGAAATGTAAGAAAGTATTATATTCAACCTGTTATTAACCCATACTAACCTATGCAGCTGGATCATGGACTACAACAAAACGAGAGGAGAGTAGAATACAGGCAGCGGAGATGAAATTCCTAAGAGGTATCGAGGGCAAGACCAGAAAGGATAGAATTAGAAATGAAGGAAAAGTACAAGAATCTTGAAACGTCAGGACAAAATAGAAACAACGAAGCTAAAGTGGTATGGACATGTGATCAGAATGGGAAAAGAGATAGTGGCAAAAAAAAAGGTTTTTCAGAGAAGTTAACAGGAATGAGGCCACAAGAAAGACCCTGAAAGAGGTGGACAGATTCAGTGTGGGAGTGCATAGAGAAGAGGGGAGGAAAACCAGAAGATGTACTTAAAAGAGAAGAAGAGTGGTGGAGAGAGAGGCAGCGATGAAGGTTCTTGATTCACAACCCGACCCAGGAAGCTGGAAGCGGGAAATGATGATGATGATGATGATATCTGACTGATACGGTTCTCTTAGTCACCATAATATATGTGATGTGTTTGACAAGCTAATCATTTTGTAACCTGCACACATTAAAGGAGGAGATAGAAAAATATACTGAGTAAAGAAAGGGATGTTTTGTTATTATCCTTCGCTAAAAGGAGTGTTGCTTAATTTTCCATTGGACTTACTTTTAAGCATAATTCTTTTTTCTGAAAGGAAATTGAACTTACCAGAGAAGTTTTATCACTTTCACATGTGTGACAAATAACTCACACACTGATATTCCTTTCATTAGACCTCTGTCTTGTGATATGTACAATTAATCTCATGCTAGTTGAATTTGCTTTCTTTTTAGGTTTTCTTTCATCCATTCCCGATCCTACCTTTGATTCCTCCGCACAGATGAGGTCCATAGCAAAAACACTGAAAGGAAATGGCTATAACATTTTGAGACATCTGTATGTGTTGTACATGTTAATTTGCAAGGAAGTTGTTGTTGAATGTGATGTGCTAAGCAAGTTACCAGCATTCATAGATTTGTTCCTTTTACTGTTAATAATGAAGGATATGTTAGAAATAACTCTTTACTGGATTGCGCGGAATGATCCATGGAAGTCTAACAAGGAAACAATTGATGAAGAAGAATACTCAGAAAAAAATAAATCTGTGATTTAACATTATATGATTTGCAGATAAATTTTATGTTTAACAAAGAATCTAGTAATTCTTTTCCTTCTGAATTCTGAAACATTTTACCAATTGTTTTTCCCATCAGCTCTTATGGTAATAGATCTTTCATCCTTATCAGGGTTATTTTGGATATTAGAGGAAAGACACTTTTAAGTTTTAATTACTTATTGTGAGAGACTTTTTCTGTAAATATTTTGATGTTATTAAATTTTTCAAAGCCAACTTTAAAGTAGTCACACTATAATATTAAATTCTTTTGTTGCTGAAGAATATTATTGTAAAATTATTTAGAGATAAAGAATGAGTGAATGAGTGTTATAATCAATATTCTGTTCAAAACATTCCAGATTTGCACGACAGCTGAGTGTAGTAGTAGCTCTGAGCTTTACAGGAGCCAGCTGAGAGTTTCATTCATTTACCTCTGTTAGTCATTGTTTATTCTTGTCCAGCTCTTTAGCTGAATGGTCAGCATAGTGACCTTCATTTCAAGGGCTCCATTGACCAATTTCTGGCCAAGGATTTTCGCTGCATTTGGTTAATTCCTCTAGCTTGGAGCCTGGGTGTTTGTGATCGTCTTACCACAAATCTTCATTTATATACAACACACAACACTACAAATCACCACAAAAACATGAAATAAGTGTATACATCCCTCCACATATGGCATCAGGGAGGGCATCCGATCAAAAATTGCCGACCCCAGATAATTCAGGTAGAGGCCAGGGAAAAGGAAAAGTCATTGTTCATTCTTGTCATTAATTGTGCATATTTTGCCAAGCACAAGTTTTTATTGGACATTTTGTATCAAATTTACTGAACCTTGTTAAAAAGTTTATAAAGCATTTGGTTAACAGTGTTTAAATGTTTTCTGTGCTATTACTGGTTTACTCTGCTGGAAAGTGGTAAAGAGTTGGCCGGGACACTCATTAAGGACACCTTTTAACATAGACTGCTTGGCAATACAGAAAATTCCTTTCTGATGTTTCAATTTTTGACAGAAAATCCAACAATAAGTCACATTGAATCCAAGTTCATCTTATGACTTACGGGTCGAGAAAGAGAAAAAAGAAACTTTCCAAGTATCACAGAAAAAGAACATTGTTTTGCGATCTGATGATAACTGTTGAATCACTTAGATGAGGTCATAAAGTTTCTCAAGTGAATCATAACTGGAAGAAGTAGGGCTTTATTGTATGTTGCTTAAACTACTATTTTTTTTGGACATTCGAAGCCATTTCTTTTTTGTTTTGACTTCATCAATGTACAACTGTTGCATTCTTCAGTCTGTTGAAACTAATTTATGAACTTAAAAAATTTAGAAACTACTTGGAAAGGAAAACATATAACAGAATTTCACCTGAAAAAAATTTCTATTTTCAATGAAGTTGCTTTTTTCAGGTAGTTTCTAAATTTTTAAAATTCATAAATTAGTTTTGACAGACTGCAGAACATAACCATTTCAAATTAAAATTCAGTAATCTCTGAAACCAAAGAGACCCTCACCACTCACTGAGACAAACTGTTATTCAGTGTTACTACAATCAACTCTAAAATCCTGATAACTTACGGACAAAAATTTTCTGTGACAGTCATATTCTGGCAGGCTGAAATGTTACAGAATTAGGTAATGCAAGAAGCTAGTGCAGATCTTGCAATGCAACATTCCAATCCCTCCCATCTCGCCGCCTATGCTAAGCATGAAGCATACATACCACACCAGTGTCTCAGTCAGTCAAGCAAAGCATATGATAACAATAGCATCGAACAGCTAATTTTGAATGTTCTTTTATTAATACATATGTACATAAAATTGATATGTTTTACCTTGTTCTTAGTGGCAGCCTGTAAATACAGTAGGTCTTTCTAAAATAAATGGAAATTATATAATGAAACATTAGTCTGGTATTTCTATGGTAATTAAGACATTGTACAGGCATAACAAAGAACATGGATAAACTGAAGAGGTTTGCTTTGCAATGTAAAGTTGAAGCAACAGCTTTCTAGTACGAAACGATTGAAGTTGCCTAGTGATACAAATTTGGAAAAGGCTGTACATAAATGTTACTAGCAGCAACTTTCTAGCAGGGTTGCAGTTAGTGGTGTAGAGCTTCAGGAGGCATTGGAGAGACTTGCTAAGCATATACTCACTCATTTTCAAGCACGTGATGGCTGGATCTATAATTTCCACAACTCTCATGGTATTGTAAGCTAGAGAATGTTTGGTGAAGTGTTTAGTGCCAATAAAACTATTGTTGAACCATTTAGAACATGACTTGATGTTCTAATTAAGGAAGAAGGATTAACTCTCATTCAACCATACCTACCATGCCACTGTGACAAGACCGGGCTGTTTTGGTGTTCGCTGCCTTACAAACATGCAAGCTTATAAACATGAGGACACTGTCAAAATCAAGTCAAAAAGGTAAATGCTTCCTCTGTCCGTAACCTCTGCACTTGATGGGGTAGAGTGGTTAGCTTTACGCCCGGCTGCCTTTGCCCCCAGGAATCAACTTGGTACTCATTTGTGGTGTAGGCTGAGTGAACCTCAGGACTCAGGGAATTTAAGTTCTCCATTTAGTTCATTCATCACCACCACTACCCAAGAAATCACTGGACAAGTTTTAAGGATAATTTGTTCCCGAAGTGCTGCAATTTCAAATCGAGGTTCGTAAGGTTGTCCTTTGTGTCGGCAAGGCTGTATTTCTTAGACAACTCTCCATCCCGTACAACTGAGATATGTTGGAGCGATGGAAAATTTAAGTGCCTAGCATTGCCTTCCAGTACCACCTTGCTTATCTAACCAATGATCAGGGTATTATTTGGCATGAAAGAGATGTATAATAGGAAATTTCTTTGGTTGTGGTATGGAGGAATCTCTGGGCAGATAACATTCCAGAACATCCATAACTAAATCATCACCACCTACTGCTTTTGCCACACCCTGGTGAAGTCATGGGTGCAAACTGTGTAACACATGTGGGTATGGCCCTGTTTTACGGCCGAATGCTCTTCCTGATGCTAACCCTATGTGGAGGGATCTGTTCACTATTGCATTTCTACGGTGGTTCGTAGTGTAATGTGTTGTGTGATATGAAGAGGGTATTGGAGAAAACATAAATACCCATTCTGCAAGTCAGAGGAAATAATCATATGCGATTAAAATTCCCAATGTGGCCAGAAATCAAACCTGTGATCCCCTGAACCAGTATGTTCGATGCTGACCATTCAGTCAAAGAGCTGGGCAACTACCTCGTTGAGTTAGCAGTATTGAACTAGGCATCTGCTGGGAGTGTAAAAACTGTTATACTTCTTAACTACTAGAATAAGCTTTGTTTAGACACCGATGCATAGTATAATTCCAAGATTTTGTGAGATCACTGATTGTTATTGGATACTGTTAGCAGCCAGTGAAACAGGGCCCACTGAAAAAGACATTCACGAATGGTTAGACAGATACTAGACAAGAAATGATCGCTGACTGTGTCTTGTCTCTTACTACAATGGATGAGAATAATATGAATGAGAAGGAAAAACCATCCTCATCTCATTCAAAATTGTCAAATGCTCTAAAACCTCTTGACTCACTTATTGGTGATATTCTATGCAAACTTTAGGACTGCACATGAGATAATTGCTTGCAAACAACATCAAAAATGAGATTGACAGCTTTTTTCGAACATGAATCTGTTGGGAAAAGTATCAACGCGTCAATGGACCAGTCACCATCATGCTCCTATAATAGACCTTCTAAATCAGACTCTGATTAATATACTTACAAGTAAGTATACGGGGTGTAATTTGTGCAGCTAAATGAAACTTAGCTTGTGGAAAGCAAACAATAGTAGACTCCAAAAGTGAAGTCCATTTCAGCTGACGTGGAAAGCATTACGCGATACCGCACCTTAAATTTGCCTATTGCAAATATTTCCTTTCTGTTGTTTCTCTGCATGCCGTAATCTGCTTTTGAGTATTTAAATGTCCTTGATTTTGGTCTTTGCAAAGAATCCTAACTTAAATCGTTTTCACTCGGTGCTTTTTCTCCTTTCCAAGGATGAGATCTGTAAATCCTGTGGCAATTGTGCTTTTGTTACAATATTATAGAGCTTTCACTGATATTCAACTAACATACTCAACTAAATCAAGGAAATACTTGACAAGGAGGAAGACATTATTGAAGGGATCAGAAATCTTGGGCTACGATTACTTTTATGTTTAAGATGAAGATGAGGCTGACACCTTTTGTTATTGGATGACAGTTTTGATGAATTGATTTCTCCTAATTGTCAAGTAGCACTCAGCTCACAGTCAGAATATGAACTATCTCCAAAAATGTAACCATCTGACAACCCAAGAGTGACTGATGTGTATCTGGAAAAAGCCTACCTTTATTGGAGATATGATAGTACAAGAGTAGAAAGGAGATGTTCTGTTATCATTTGATTTAAACTTCTGAAAAGACATCAGATGAATAATCATTAAGAAAACTTCATGGTGATCCGTATTGACAGTATCAATTACGAAAAACTGTGTTAAGGTCAACCCAAACAAACAATCAAACTCATCGGGATCCTTTTTTCCTTTTGTGTTTGTCCTGGGTTCCTATTCTTTCACTGCCTGTATTTATCTTTGTCTTATGTTTTTTACCTTTTCCTGTACTTATCCTGCACTTCACACATGAAGACATGAACTGTCAGGATGGCCTCTCAGTGAGTGTTGATGCCCGCCCACCTGATGAAGCTGGGAAGAGATGGATGTAGAAGAACTGGGACTTATAAGGGGAGAGCCTATCTGTTCGAAGACGGCAGTGTATGAAGATGAGGAGATTGTCCTTGTCTCCTATTTCTATTGCACCTTCTTCCCACATTGGCCTGCCATTGTGTTCGTACTAGTATGCGTGTTCCTTTCTTATTCCTTCATGCCCCTTTCTCTCTCTCACCTAATCAATACTTGTTTTACTCCTGACGAGTTACAAAACAAGTATTGATTAGGTTGATCTTTAATAACAAAAGTTTTTTGTAACATCAGATGAGTAGTCTAACACGATGTTAATCCCTCCTACAACAGGATTGGTTCGGAAATGCAGAAGCAGCACAGTGAGAAATCAGAAATACAAATACTGGCTGATTTTAAGGAACTCATTGCTGCTTATGCTTTCATTCAAGATACTGCATGCAATCACTTTGGAAAATAAAGTTGTTAATCAAAATTGAGTGTTCACAGCAGCACAGTTTTGGGTCGTGGCATTCAAATAACAGAAAGATATTGTATCTTGAAAAATGGGGCATAATTATTGACTACACATCAAACTTCAAAATAGTGCAGATTCATTCTCTGTAATAGTGAGAAATTTATGATTTCAAGTCAATATGACAAAGAAGCTCACTGTTCGTGTATACTTCAAGCAAAAAGGAGACAAATTTATCTTTGCTTATTCATAAATGACTATGCCCATACTTTCTGCAGATGGTAAGCTTCATTGCTTGCAGAATTAAATGGAATATTTCCTAACAACTTAACAGATCCACGTGTAGTAATAGAGACTGTTCAACACCTCTTATTCCAGATAGCCTAGAAAGTGTACTGTTTTTGTTCAACCTCTGGATGTGCATTTCTTCCGTTCATAAAAGAATACTGTCAAGCATATTACAGACATGTCTCTCATCCTTTCTCCAGATTACAATATATGGCAATTCCAGTTTTCTGCTCCTTGCTTCCAGAACTTAATCAGCCTTTTACAAGTCTGGATATAAAGACTCCATTCATGACTTCCACACAGTACTCTTTTAATGGTACCAGTGATAGCTGTGATACTTGTGAAACATCATTGATTTAAACAATTGCAAATTGTAACTCTAAACTTAAGACATGAATAATGTCTTGTACTTCTCGTATCCATATGTCTTTAATATGTTGCTACGTGACTAGTGAAGCCTTATACCTTTTGAATGAAATGGACTTTGCTTCAGAAGTCAACTGTGTGCCAGTTTTCTGTGAGTCACGTTTCATCAAGATGTTCAACTTGCACCTTGTACTCCTCTGTTGTTAGTGCAGAAAGTTTAATATTGTATGAGTTGTATAATTCCAGTATTTAGCTGTGTTATTTGCGTTTTTGTATTACCTGGTGTGTTTTGATAACTTTGTTGCATTAAAGTTCAATATAATATTATGGTAGATAAAGTACAGTGTCAGTTTCCACAACATTTCCCTTGTATAAGAAGGACTGTATATGTACGTGTTAAGTCTCGGAGAATGTGTAAAACAGAAGTGGCCTAATCTCTGCAGAAACATATCATGCTTCCTTTGTTATTGCAAGAGTCATTTCAGACTATGCTAATTTAGTCTTAAGGAAGCTTCTTTTCTTCATCTTTTTCTTTAATGAATCACTTACTGTGACTTTTTGAACATGGTGATAGTTATTACTACATTCTGGACTGTTTGCTCATTTTTCAGCTTGGCTAAATTTTGTTCCATTACCTTTGGGTTATTTCAGAACTACTACACATTTTAACTCTTCAAACCGGTATTAAAAGTTGGCCAAGTTTTGCCCTAGAGTGGTAGGTAATAAATTTGAGAAAAATATCACAATTTTACATTGCTATAACTTCTAAATCCAAACCAAACCCCACGGCACTTGAAAGGGCCTTGGCCTGCCCAGCGACCGCAGTTCAGCCCGAAGGCCTGCAGATTACGAGGTGTCATGTGGCTAGCACGACGCGTCCTCTCGGCCGTTATTCTGGGCTTTTGAGACCGGAGTCGCCATCTCGCCATCAGATAGCTCCTCAATTCTAATCACGTAGGCTGAGTGGACTTTGCACCAGCGCTCAGGTGAAGAGGAAAATCCCTGACCTGGCCGGAATCGAACCCGGGGCCTCTGGGCGAGAGGCAGGCACGCTACCCCTACACCACGGGGCCGGCATAACTTCTAAATGACTTGTCTGATTTTGTTCAAAATAAGTGGATACACAGTTCATATAGTTGCAGATTTTATATCTGCATACAAAAAGGTGTCATGCAAAGTAAAAAATGCCTAATTACTTTCTTCTTGGAATAAAATTCGAATCAACAGGTGCCCATGACCACTCGGGTGAACATTCACTTATATTACTATCATTATGTACATCACACGTAGTTTCCTGCTGTGCATAATTATCGTCACTAACACTTTCATTACCACTCGGATTATTCTCATCACTACTTTCACCTAATACGTGTTCAAGAGCTGGATTAGATAAATACAGACCACACGGGGACGCCGTCACATTGTTTACAACGATCGACGCTGATAAAATATTTCTTTTTGTGCCAACACAATGTCATTATGGTAGGAGATACTCCCCTGCATAGAGTGATACCCTGTGCTGCGAGCTATGCTAAAAGTTCACGTTGACAACCAACAGATGGCACGCAGATGTACATCTAAAACATCGCTAGCCTAGTCCATACCGGTACACGTCAAACCGTTCCTGGCTTATGTTTAGTAGGACCGTACACGTCGAACCGGCGTGAGCGCTTTATTCCCTGTGAGTCTGAAACAATGGAGACAATAGTGATTTAGTTGCATAAGAAGACAAACAAACAAATTTCTAGTATTCTAGAAGGCAATTATTTTAGCTTGAATTATTTTGAGTATTTATTTTAAATATTCCTCATTCTTCTACAGCTGTTCTATTCAGTACTTGCACGAGATTATCACACATAGCTGCCTTATCATTTCTAAGCTCTTTCAATGTTTAAATGGTGCATTCAGAGGCAATGGCTAAAACCATTTGATGATACCCAGAGTACTCCATCATCCAGTGCCAGAAACTGACTGAATTTTTGAAACCTAGAACTGAGTGTAACTGTCATGCTCTCCGAGCTGTGTGAAGAGTAATGAGTGATTTGCCTCATAGTCAGCACAGGCTAGTCATGCTGTTGATCAGAATTAAAATACATCTGTGTCAAAGTATACACAGAAATAAGGTGAAGTTGTCTTTCCCAATAATAATTGTTTATTTGCTATCACGTCATCTTAAGAGCAAAGGTGCGTGAAAGTCTGACCACAATCCATGCATTAGTACATTACCTCTCCCGTGTGAGTGAGATGAGTGAATGCCTTCTTGAAATTTAGCGTCAAAAAGGCGCTTATACCTTTGAATAATCCAGTGCAGTTGGAAGAGTCAGATTTCGAGCTCATCGATGAAATCATTAAAGTCTTGGCTCCAGTCAAATTAACTGTAGAAGCACTCTGTCGCACTGATGCGAATTTATGCACAACTGGTGCTGCCCTTAAGTTTCTTTTTAAGCAGTTAAATGACAATAGCTCTGAGTTGGCTTCCAAATTCAAGATACATTTACAAAAGCGCGTGAAAGATCGCCGAAGAAATGAGTTGAATGGCATATTTTGCTACCTACAAAATCCTCATAGTGACAATGTGGCGTTGGCGTTCGATGATGAAATAAAGCGTACATTTTCAAGTCTGAGCAAAGTCCTGATAAAAAACACATTGTTTCTTTAATTGAGAGATTAAATGGTAAAAAAAAAAAAAAAAAAGATGAAGAGGAAGAACAAAATATGCAAGTCAAGCCTACACATACAGAAAAAGTTATTTGGCACTCAAAGAAAAACTTCAGGTGGAAATTGAAAACAGCATGAAAATTATGTCTCCTGAAGCATTAAATGAAAATTAATTTTCCAGAATTGTTAAGAAAGAAATGAACCTATACGAGTCTTCAAATTCTACTCGGAGCTATAACCTAGAGCAGGCTTATAAGTATTTACTAACGATTCCTCCAACTTCCATCGAACCTGAACGTGCTTTCTCATCAGCTGCATATATGTGCAACAAATTCAGAAGCAGGTTTGGTGATGAGACACTGGATGCGTTGTTATTTCTCAGATCATATTTTCGCAATTCAAAGTAGAATGTTGCTATTAAATTAATTTTCTTTATATTTATGAGAAATGTGAAATGTGACTGGTTAATGTTTTTAAATACTTTTTGCTAAGAAACTTTCTACCTACTTATTATGTTGTTATATGAAAGTCGTCTATTTAGTCTATGTTCAGAGAGATTGTTGTTAATTTCCAAAGTTTATTTGCATAGTTTGTTACATAAGGGTTTTTTAACTTTATGTAAGTTTAAAGAGATCTCGCTGATTCTTGGAAAAGAATAATTTTAGCATAGAGACAGTGATTTTAAATCTGGTTAGTCTGACTCTAAGTCTGATTAGTTAGAGTGATTAGATTAGCTAGGTGTATACCGTAAAATATGTTTATTTTGTCTAAATTTCGATTTGCTGATTAAACAGCTGATTTCTGTGAGAATATCTTATTTTTTATTTGTAACTTTCAATCCCGGGATAATCCCTGAATCCCAGGACTGACCAAGTGTAATCCCAAAATCCCGGGATTAGAAATAAGGGCCGGGATCGAATTCCCTAATCACAATGCACCCAACAGGCTTGTCAACGTTGACGCTACATAACACAGCTACTGAATTACTTTTTTTCTTCCCGTGTGAACAGTATGTGCCACAGCTATGGAAAAGAGCTTCTGTGTGACAGAGATAGGCCTGGGCATTTGTACAAAATGAAGAACACTGTTTTTTTGTGTTCGTCGAATGTGGCAGCCATGTGGCCAAATATGATGCAAGCTGTATTGGATACAGTAGAAAACTTCTCTTCATCATTGCTGGCTATTAGCAACGCAGGAAATGGACGCATTTTGCAGATTTAGTTTCTGTTTCAATTCTTCTATATATATAAGAATTCTTCTTAGGACAGGTCAGTGGGTTTCTGACAAGCACAAAGGAAGGATCTCTCGGTTCTTCTACTTCAGTTATTGCTTCACATAGTTTTCCTATGATTTTTTGTTTTTCATAAACATGCAGTCTAAGTAAGGAAGTGTTACCCTAGCTTGTGTTACAGTTGTTTCATATTTTCTAAGTACCTGTAAATACTTGTGAATTATTTTTGAGATGACTCACTTTCTTACTACCTCATCTTGAAGATGTAGAATGTTAAATTTCCTTATATGGAAGTAATACCTGAAGATGTAGCAGTGTAAAACATTTTGCTGAATAAAAGTTTATTTCTGAATGTATTAAAATATAAGTCATGCTGTTGTAGAGATTTTGTTGGAAGAATAAAATATTTATATAGTTCCCATTTATAAGTACTAATTTTAATAACCTTGACCTGGACATTCCAACAAAGTGACAAACGCTTGTTACTTTGAAAAAACAGTAATCTAATATATTACTACTACTGTCATTATTTTGTGATTTTAATTTCCATTATATTCTAGTTTGTGATCTTAGGTACTGGTTTAGTGGGCAAATAAATGGACCTTAGTGTCAGGACACCAGTTAATTTGGAATAGAAACTGAGACAATCAGTAGTGCTAGTACACTGTCTCAAGATATTCATCAAAGGTTTATAATGTTCTAAGGAAAACTTGGAGCCCCATTCAATTTGATAAACTCCCAGGGTAAGATATGATTTGTGGACAGGCATCTAGAGGAGGGTCATCACTTCCAGCAAGGTTTATGGAAAGAAGAATTGCCACATAAGAAAACAAGGGTGGGATTAAACATGTTCGGAAGCAACAGTGTTTAAGAGAGGAGGGGGATGGGAGGTGAGTAAAGAAATTGTAGGGTGTTCTTTACTAGTGTCAGAAGGCTAAACTAGGGTGGAGGAAAACTATCACACACTACATAAGTTCTATTACAGATATTGTCAGATGAATGTTGGAAGTAGATTGAGTGATTGAGGAAAATAGAGAGTTTTAGGAGGTGCTGTATTTTACTACTACTTATGATACCATGCAGGGACTAGAAACAAATTGAAGGATATCAGAAAACAGTAGATAGTGTTCGTAAGATCCAGAAGGTAATAGGAATCTGAGATCCTTTTATTTTTTATGCTTATGTAGAATTAGCTATTGCAAATTCATGTATCAATCAAGAGCCTATGGCTGCTGCGCTTAAAAGTATAGAAGTATCATACTAGTCCAATAACAAAGCCAATCAAGTGAAGCAGTTGGTTAATCTTTGCCTTTCTGCTCTCAAAATAGAAGGTTTGATCTTGGCTAAGGTTGGTATCATTTGAATGCAACAACTCCAACACAGTGGCAACCTGCATAATGATGAAAGCCTGCAGGACAAAATTTGATTTCATGTCTTCTTTTTTAAAATTAGTTTACTTACAAATACCAATTGAAGGGGCTTAAACTCTTTTGGTAGCAAACTCTTCTTTTTCTTCTCGGATACAATCTCCCTTAATGAATGTTGGTTACAATTTTGGTGAAGCTGGAGTGGAAATGTGGTCTATCTGTTGGCAAATTAGAGTGCAAAGGCTTTCAGGCTTAGGAAATTGGTAGTATAGGGGCACAATCTGTATAATAATAATAATAATAATAATAATAATAATAATAATAATAATAATAATAATTACAACAGACGTGTAACTCCCCCGATTTAAGCGGGAGACTCCCCTATTTTTGGCCCTTCCTCCCTCTCTCCTGATGGTACAGACGTATCTCCAAACGTTGAGAACAGATTTACTATTCCTGTATTTTTTTTAAATCCCAGATTTTTCTTCATTCTTTAAGTAGCTGTAGAGAATTATTGATGTTCAGTGGGCACTGGCAGGACATGCAATCAGCTGGTGGTGTTCTTAAATTAGACAGAATCTCTAAGGTAATGGTTTCGATTTTACCAATTCCACATACCAATGCCGACTGTGAGAGTATTTTTTAGCATATTTACAAGGACAAAAACCTAATTCAGACTAAAGCTTCCTGAAAAAGAATTCCGGAAAAAATGAAACTTTAAAACATGTTCAATAAGGGCAGTGCTTTGAACATGAATCTAGTTCAGAAATTTATGAAGAGGCCTAAGGCAGTTACAATGAAGAGTCGTACTCTAAAGCTCAGATACATGCGGTACCGATATTTCAGTATTTATAAAATACATGCAATATTTCAGTATTCATAAATAAATAAATGAATTAATAAATAAGAGAAATGACATAATTGAGTAGTCATCATCAGCATTCGGCTTACTCATTGCTGAGTGCCGTGACCTCATTTCTTCACTTCATTAGTAACTGCATCCTTAACAAGATGTTTCCATCCTGAGCGGTCTTCAGCTCTTCTTAAAATATAGTGAAGAGGTAGACTGGTGATCTTTGCTTGGTCTAACCATCTACTTGTTGTTCTGCCTCTTGGTCTGGTGCCTTCAATTTTGCCTTGCAGAAGGGTCATTTCTAAATTGTCTCCCTCTCTCCTCAAAATGTGTCCCATTAACAGGAAAACACTTTCACTAACACAGGAAGATAAATATTTTGTGATGATCAGTTCTTCTATAATGGAGGCATTTGTTCTTCTTTCTGTCCATATTATACAGAGCATTCTCCGCCAACACCACATCTCAAAGGCATCTATTCGGTTCTTGTCACTAGCCTTCACAGTCCAGGTCTCACAACCGTACAGGAAAACAGAAAATACCAGCGGTTCCACCAATCGTATTTTCACTTTTGGATAATGCCAAGTTCTGCCCGATCTTTGTAAGTTTAACCATTGCAGCATGACCTAAGACAATCCGTCATTTTATTTATCACAGTTTCCTGTGTTACTGATTATGGAGCCCAGATATACTCAATCATTCGCCAACTCCAGATCTTTCAGGCATCCTGTCATTTGGATTGGGATTTGACTTTGTCGGTTGATAGCCATTAGTTTGGTCTTTTTCATGTTAATTTCTAGACCAAAATCCGAACTAATGATGTTCACTCTAGAGAGCAATTCATCAAGTTCTTGTCCATTCCCTGCAGTTAGTGTACTATCATCATTGAAGCGTAAATTGCTGATTTTCCTACCACCGATTGAAATTTCACTATCCCAGTCATCCAGTGCTCATCTCGTTACATACTCAGCGTAGATGTTGTAGAGTTTAGATAATATGCAACCTTGCCTGACTCCATTTGTCATACTGCAACATTCTGAGCATTCATCATCCACCCTTACGGTTGCATTATGACTATTATAGAGACTTTTCAATAATGACGTTAAGTGTTTTGGGACTCCACATTCATTGAGCACTTCCCACAACTTGTCCCACTTGACACAGTCGAAGGCCTTTCTGTATCAAGGAAACAAATATAGGAAGGGACACAGAACTCGTGGCATTTTTCAGTTATCTGTCTCATGTTTGTTATTGACTTTCGTGTACTTTTACCTGCCACAAAACCTGCTTGTTCAGCAGAAATCTGTGATTGCCAGAAAAGTTTTAATCACTGATTCATATGTACAGCAGGACTTAGCTAGCATGTGATATTAATGCTATGGTGCAGCAATTGGAACAGTCCCTAACCGACCCTCTTTTGTGAAGGGGGATGAGAACAGATGTAGTCCAGTCTTTAGGCCATTCTCCAGTTTTCCACACTGTATTACGTATTGAATACCCGAGAGCTGGAGAACAGCAACAATGAAGATTCTCTATAAAGGGAAAGGAAGTACTACAAGCCTGGACTCATACAGGGGAGTGGTATTGGAAAGTGCTTCGTTCAAGATGTTCACGAAAGCTCTAAATAAAAGGCTACTGGAAATTATCGACAATCAAATACCTGAATGTTAATTTGGATTCAGGAAAGGCAGGAGTACATTACAAGCAATTCCTACCTATTAGAGCAAATAGGAGACTCCCTTAGACACCTCGGGGGAAGTATTATGCTGTATTTGTAGACTACAGGAAAGCGTTCGACCTGGTAAACAGGAAGAAGCTTATCGAGAAAAAGGAATGACTGGAAAGGACCACCCAATTGCAAGGATAACAGAAGATCTCTTAAAGTATAACTACATATGTATAAATAACAACGTAGAAACATCAAAATGGATTATTCAAACAAATGGAGTATTACAGGGGGACCCTATCAGTCCTACACTATTTAACATTTATACAGCAGACATAATGAAAATCATGAAGGAGAACTCGAATACAACTATAATTCCATATGCAGATTACATGGTGATTGGGTCTCCTATAAGGACAGAAGTACAAGAAGCAATTAACAAGCTGGAGAATTGGGCCAGGGAAAACTGTCACTATAAACCAAGAGAAAACTGTACAGTTGACTTTTAGGAAGGGTGGAAAAGCAGCAGCGACTGACAAAATTGTGTTTTCAGGCAATCCACTAGAGAGAGTTAACAAATTCAAATACCTAGGGGTTACACTGCAAACAGCAGCACCATCATACAGTCTTCACATAGAAGAAAGGACAGCGGCAGCAATCAGGGCAATATACTATGTGAAGAATATCAGGAACCTGTCTTTCACCACGGCGATGGCACTATTTAGAAGTGCAATAGCCCCAATCATCACCTACAGCATACATATTACCTGGGAAAAGTTAAAAATAGGTGAATTAACCAAAATTGAAAAGGTGAAAGCGATGTACATGAAAAGAGCAATGGCAGTAGGGAAGATAGCCCCTTCACGACTTCTATACCAGATGATGGGAGAAACCTACTTCGTAGAGTACATCAGGATCCAACACCACCTACCATCAACAGGACCATATCAAGAGCTACTAAAGAACTGAAATAAGAAGAGAGAAGAAATACAGCTGGAATTCTACAGCTTGCCTGCTATGGTAGAGAAGTCCTGGACCAGAGAAAACCAGAAGCAAAGACATGTGATAGCCAGACTTTCAGTACACGGCTTTCACTACAAGCTGTGTATTAACAAGCGATTTCACAAACCAGATGTAGATTGCGTGTGTGTGCTCTGCGGCAAAAATTGTGACACATACCACATACTAAAGTGCACGAAGAGAACAAAGTCGATCACAGACTACAGTAAGCATTAAGATGCTCAATTGAGCGCCCCTTCTTCTTCTTCTTCTTCTTCTTCTTCTTCTTCTTCTTCTTATTATTATTATTATTATTATTATTATTATTATTATTACATATTGAATGTAAAGCATGGAGGCCTCCTTCTTCCATTACTTTCAGCATTTCTCCAGTAATATCATCTATGCCTGGGGCTTTGTTGTTTTTCAAATGTTTAATGGTGTTCTCAGTTTCACTAAATAGGATAGCAGGTTCTGTGTCACCCATGTAGGTGATTTGAACTCTCGGAAGATGCTGTTTATCTTCTTGTAAAGGTCTCGTGTTTCATTTAGCTTGTGATGGTGGTCTGTTTCATCACAGATATTGGTAAGATACTATGTCCTGTCAATTCTGCAATTACGCTGTATTTTGCGAAAAGTTCTTTATATGTTTCCTCATCATCCACAGTTTGTATACCACGTTTCTTCAATGTGTTCCTTTCTTCAATCAATAGTAGTGTAGATTTTGCTTGAGGGGTCTTAGGAACTTGTTCGGAAAGGGACGAATTGATGATGTGTTAAATACACTAGCGTCCAAACGTTAAGCATAAGCTACGAGTAAGCAGGGCAACAGGAAATAAACCACAAATCGCACGACATATGCACCTACCAACCTTACGTGTTCGCTCTGTATAGAAAAGGAGTGTTCCCTGCTTTGATAAGCGGCGTAACCGCAAGGTAAACACAGCCAGTGCTTGCACCCCATATTTCTTCATTTGTGTCTACCGTGTTATAATGTGCCAAGTGTAGCCTTGTGGTGAACGTGACAACATAATGGCACAAAAACGCCATTTGGACCCTGTTTTGCAGGGTAGAATACTCGGCCGCCTGGAAGCAGGCCAGACACTGACTGAAGTCGCCGTATCCGCGAATGTCATAATCTATTAGTTTCATATCCGTATTGATATTAGATATTCACAGATGTAAGGATAGGAAGCTTCCACCTAGTCAGTACTTTATTTTAACTTATCAAAATACTGGACCAGTTTAACCTCTTTATAGAGGTCATCCTCAGCTGGTCATACATACAAATGTCAACATAACTGTTATGGAATTTTGGTGGACCAGCAGAGGTGAAAGAAGGTGCTGGGTGGAATAGGTCTCAATTACGAAATTAAAGTTAATTTAAAATTTAATAAAGGTTATATTTTCTTTTCAAGATCAAGAAATAACAAGTACAACAGGCACCCAGTAGCATATCAACAAATTAAGGAAGTACAATTACAGTTTGTTACTGGATTTGGGCTTCGAGCCCCAGACTCACAATCCTTGAGCAATGAGCCCAACTTTACCTATATACAAGGTTCAACAAAGGGGCAGAAAACCCCAATCATGCCAAGGAGCACTTGCTCCCAATTACCCAGTAAAGCCTCCTCGAGGCACACAGAAAATCCACTTTTAAGAAAGAGCAAACCCGCTCTCAAAGTTCAAGCCTATTCAAAGGCCACACCAAACTCCACCTTCAATCTGCCCTCCAGGCACACAGGAACAGGGGTAATAATACCCAACCTACTGAGGCCTATTCAGTAAAGAAACAGGTCAATTACATGGCCCAAAATTCTGAGTTGAATGGAGGCGTAACTTGCACTCCTAATACATTTTTAAAACCTATTTGGCACTAGGCTGCTTATGCAAGGGCTAATCCCATACTACGGAGGTGACACGATAAGAAAACTTATTTACATTACGAAGGAAGGAAAAATGGAAATGAAAACGTAGTCACCTCAGAACAATATGAGTGGGAGCTCGAGAGGGTTAGGCACTCTCTATCCCAATTTATAGTTAAAAAGCCAAAATTTACCAAATGTCTGTTACATTTTAAAGATAGGTTACATTAGAAAGGTTTCGAACCTGCTCCGCGGGTTAAACTGCTGAGCTAGCAAGAAATGAAGTTATAAAATGGCCATTACCTTATAGATGAACTGCTGCCTGAAGAAAGAAGCGCTTCCCGCCCCCTGCTACATAATCACACAAGGAGAGATGTTACTGAAGTGGCCCCAAGACCAAAAAATCAGCAGTTTATGTACCCTCGTTGAACATTCGAGACCTTTCATGAATGAGAACAACCCGCCCATAAATTTTTATTGGTCGGCTAAAGATTACAAGTCAAAACTGAAGAAGACATCTAGGATTGGTGGAAAATTAATTACAGAAATTACTCATTGGTCAAATTCAAAACTGGCGGAAAGAGAAGGGTTATACTGCCAACCCAAACAATGACTGAAAGAAATTTAACAAAGAACAAACTTATGAATAGCAAATTTCTTCAAAAAAAAAAAAAAGAAATTTAACAAAGAACAAACTTATGAATAGCAAATTTCTTCAAAAAAAAAAGTTCCTTCACTTCGCACTATGGTGCACAATTGTAGTTCTTAAGTAGTGCCATCTAGAAGAGAATGTTCACACTTCTTACTACAGAGCAAACAAATACAAATCGAAACAGACATAGTTCAGAACACTTCAAAATTTACAGTAGAGACATCATCTGAGAAACCTTGGAATTAATGTGGTTGTTAAAGTTCAGGCTTTCTCCAGTAGAGGAGTTTCAACTGGCGCAATGTTTGAATTAGTGGCGTGGAGGTGTACCGCCCGGTACAATAACATATAATCAAAACGTCACTAGATTCGATGAGGAATGTCTCCTGATATGGATGAAAGTGTTAAGGTGTTGTTTAACAGTTTCTTACTTATGGCCTTAAAACAACCATCGAGTTAAATGTCCTGGATTTGATACTTAAATTCTATTATTCTACACATAACATATTATTTGATTAAAATACACTGTACTCAGATTTAAAATGTTCACTGTGTACTTGCATCCACACTAAAACTATGTGCCACGAAGTGTCATTTCCAGTCTTTGGAGACGATTTCAAGACACAGGAGACGTTAGTCGTAGGCCAGTACCAGGTTGACCAAGGGTAACCACCCCACAGCAGGACCGATATCTGGCCTTAACCACCCGACGAAATCGGAGTGCACCTCCAAAACAATTCTCGGTGGAGCTTGTAGCTGTCTCAGAGGTTGCCGTTTCCCGGCAGACTATGTACTGGAGGCTCAGAACTGCAGGACTGTTAGCCCGACGTCCAGCGGTGCGCATCTCGCTCACTCCAGCACAGGGACAGGCCCGTTTACTGTGGAGCCGTCAACATCGAAACTGGACCATGAATGAATGGAGGCATGTGCTCTTGAATCCTGCTTCAGTTTGCAGAACGATTCCTGTCGCACATTAATCTGGAGAGAACCAGGTAGCCGATACAACCACAGGAACATCGTGGAACGAGATCAGTACGGTGGTGGTGGCGTCATGGTGTGGAGCGGCATCATGTTTAATGGCCGTATGGACCTGCACATCTTCATGGGTGGTCCGAGGAATACTGTTAACGCTCGGAGTTACAAGGATGATGTACTGAGACCACGTATTCGACTCTTCAGAGGTGCGGTTGGTCCAGACTTCCTCTTAATGGACAATAATGCCCGACCGCACCGCGCTGCTCTGGTGGATGAATTTCTGGCTGGGGAAGACATTCATCACATGGACTGGCCAGGGAGGTCTGCAGATCTGAATCGTATAGAACATGCCTGGGATGCATTGGGGAGGCGGATTGCATCCCGTCAGCCTCCACCGAGGACCCTCCAAGACCTTCGCATTGGCCTTTCTGAGGAATGGTATCGACTGCCACAAGAGCTCTTGGACCATCTGATAGAGAGCATTCCACGTCGCTGCAAAGCATATATGGCCATTAGGGGTAACCATACACCCTATTAACAGCATATTTTGTTGTGGAAGACATTGCCAAGTTTTGTTAGTAGTTGTCTAAGGTGTACCTTAGCTATCAGAACCTTTCTGACACTGTTCTTTTGGACAAGTTGTGTGACTTATGGTTGTGATTCAGCTTCCATTTGAGACGCCTAAAAGCAAAACGGATAAAGTCCACTTTTAAAAAAAAAAAATGAGATAATGGTAGAAATATAACGGTAAAAGATGTGTCTACTGAAGCATGAAATAATATACTAGCAAAATCCATAACATCCTTAAGTATTTCCCCTTTAAAAACTCAGGTTAGATGCAAAACAGATAAAGTCCGCTGCATTTTAAAAGCAAAATGAGTAAAGGACGCTTCAACCGACCAGAGCCTGACTTCTATGGCACGTGACAACAACAGATAACATGGCTACCATTATGCTAAAGCTACATGCTTTCTACTAGTGCTTTATTCGTAGTTTTATATCAGAGATTGCTTGCTTTCCATTTTTGAAAATGGAAGTAGTGTCTCCATCAATGGCGAGAAAGAAAAGAGTCAATCTCAGTGCGACTAAGAGAGCTGTTGCAAAAGAATTGAGGTAAGTAGCTAGCTTGCTTTCGTACAAGAGAACACACTAATGTTGACGATAGGACGACGATGGCTATGCTCCAAAGGTGGCTCCTGCAAGCACCAAGAGACGTAGAGAAGGTACAATTATTTTTTTCCTGTAAGAGGTCATTCCTTCATTCCCCCTGATCGGTTATTCGGTCTCTGTGAAAAAGAATTCAAGAAGAGAGAAGTAATCGAAGATTCACAAACCTACATTAACATCATTGAAAGATTTTCAACCATTCGTCAACCAGAGATTGACATGGATATATTTAACTCGAAACAAGGGGCAACAGAGCACATGAAACCTATTCAACAATGGCACTTTAAATTCGCACCTTGCAAGCACTGCTTTTTCAGACGATCAAAAACGTCTCATCTCATGGTCCTTGTGGATGGGGAGCCGTTTTACTATCATAGAACTGGAACCTACAGATCCCTGATGAAAACTAAGAAGAATGTGTCAGCTATAAACCCTTCACCTGTTCTAAAGAACACTACTTCAGTCAACAAGAATGTGTGAAAAGGCTCCTTCAATTGCACTTAGGCTCTGACTGGAAGTTGAGCCCATCACTGAAATTCTACGTTGACTTCTTCGACTCTTGGGAGAGTCGTCAGTTAGATGTCAACGAAAATGTCGATAATAAACTTTACAGTGCAACGGAGGAAACTCCTGAACTGTGTGTTTAAATGTCTACTCAGTGCACTCTTAAACCATAGTGAAAGAAACATCGATATTATGTCTCTTGTATTTTGTGCTTTTAATAAGTAGTAGCAAAGCGAGCAAAATCCATACTGCTAACATGCAAAATGAATAAAGTGCACTTCGTAGAAGCAAAATCAATAAAGTCCTCTTTTAAAACAATAACAGTCTAAATAATAATACTATGAGTGAATTTTTTTTTTGTGATTTTATGCTTATATTTCGTAAGCAACAGCCTAATGAAAGGTGGTAGTGGTTTTTTGCCATTTTCTCGAAATGTGCTGGAGTGGACTTTATCCGTTTTGCTTTTAGGCGACTCATTTGTTCAGCAATCCATCTGACATTCCTATCAGGCAGTACAGCCTTGTTTAGTGATTATGCTTAACTTTTGGACACTAGTGCATTCTTAAGTCATCAATGATGTCATAACATGACAGATATGCTGCAAAAAAAAAAAAAAAAAAAAAAAACCTGTGATTGTTGTCTTTTGAAAGTTGGCACGTCTGGCCCTAATCACAATCATCAACTTCTTCTTCTTCTTCTTCTTCTTCTTCTTCTTCTTCTTCTTCTTCTTCTTCTTCTTCTTCTTCTTCTTCTTCTTCTTCTTCTTCTTCTTCTTCTTCTTCTTCTTCTTCTTCCACCAGTGGATGGACTACTTCAAAGTAATGTGCTATGAAGTTTCCCCACACACCTATAGTAAGCAGTGACACAATAGTTGGACCTGTTCCATCTGGCAGACCAGTACCACAATCTCCACTTGGAAGGGTCAAGGAGACGTCAGCAAATGTTCCATGTATTGCCCAATCCACCTGCTCTGCTACACTTGGAAAATCTTTGTGCATGTTTCTCGACAATAGACTGTGCAGTATCGTCCAATTTTCCCCTGATCAGTGCAGATTTGTCAAGGGAATCAGCATAATGGATGCAATTCATGCAGCCTGTTTTATTGCAGTAAATCACAGGGAAAAGAACCAATCCCTGCAAATGACATTTCTGGACTTAGAAAAGGCATTTGACAGGGTACCGCATGAACTTGTCTCAAAAGCACTTTGTAACCATTGTGCCCCAGAAGTCTTGTGGAATGTATTCGGGTCCTCTACTGCAGCATCACAAGTGTTGTTCATTTCTTGAAGAAATTTGGAGTGCAGAGATTATTCATGCTATATTAGTCAAGCAAGCTCCCAGCTAATGCAGATATAAATATGAAATTAACTGCACCAACATATGCAGAGCTAAAACTCAAGAATTACAAGCATGATCATAACAACATTTCTTGTTGATACAATTGTAAAGGACACAAGATTGATGTGGACCCTGTGTTTGTTTTAAAGTACAGGAAGGAAATACAAGTTGTATTCCTTACCTAATTCAACAGTTTTAAGCACAGAAGAGATACAAAATGCATTTAAGATTTCCTTGGAGGAAAAGGAGTAGCATGTATCTGACCAATCATGTTATTTTATTTAACTCATGAATACTGATAAGAGAGAGTCAAAATCTATGCAAAGAATACTATCCATAGAAGAAATCTCACCAGGTATATCTTCCAGAGGTCCTGAAGAAATGGCCTTTTACTAAATACCAAAGGGCAAGTGTGAATGTAATCTGTATTTAGATCATTGAAGATTGAACAACTGTATGACAGACCTGTTAGATGTGAATTCTGTCCTGTACAGGCAGAATTTCATGCCCCAATATAACACATGCTAGTCCTACAGTAATTAAAGAAAATTAATTTCATCCTAGTCTTGGCACAACAAAAATACACAGTGGAATGAACATTACAGGAAGTCAAAAAATTCCTACATACACTAAATACATGAGGTAAGGTAAGGGTTATTCTGCCCGAAGGCAGGTCCGAACCTCCACAGAGGTGTTCCTGAGCCGGAGTTTACGTGCGGTAGGGTGGCCAGTTCCTTTCCGCTCCTCCACTCCCTTACCCCCCCTCCCCCACCAACAGCACGTGGCAGCCCATCCAACTCCTGACCACGCCCAATGTTGCTTAACTTCGGAGATCTCGCGGGACCCAGTGTTTTAACATGGCTTACGGCCGTTGGCTAAATACATGAAATGATACACAAAACATACCATGTCCCGTACACCTTTGTAGCGTAACGGTAAGCTCCATTAGCTGACGTCCTCGGGGGCCCAAGTTCAAATATGGATACTGCCAAAAATTTAAGATTGACAGAGGGGGTCGATATGTGGTTAAAAGGGTGTAAAAGAGTGCATGCAGCTCACCTCCATCACTGGGTGTGTCTGGAAAGAGCTGCACCCCCTTGGATGGAGGACAGGAAGGTACACTTCTTTTACCATTCCCTAAAAAAAATATTCTCTCATTTCTGTTCTGTAGTCTTGTCTTAAGCCCCACAAAAGAAAGTCTTGATTCTGAATTCACAATGTATATTTCTTGTAAATGATTGCTTCTTATGGTTTAACTGTTCCTTTTGGAAATAAATGTGCTGCTACCAAACTGTCACAGAAATAATATTCCCCTGAAATGTCAGCACATTTGAGAGGATTGAAAATCTATTTCTCTTCTCTCTTTAATTTTTCAAAATCACAGTTGTTGATGATTTCCCTTCTTACCTGTTTATATCTTTCGCTGACTTTGTTACTCTACCACGATGTATGGGTTTCATCCATCTTTACACATCATTGTTCCAAGATATACTTTTATTGTTTTTAGAACCGCATCCTTATAAACCAGTACCGCTCATTCAGTTTCAATACCCTATACTTCTGGGTTCTGTTTGTACGTATTCTCTGACTGTTAAAAAATATCTTTCCTGTTATAAGAGTTTTAGAAGCCCACATAGTGGCCATGTTTGTTAAGGTGTCTCAAGTCTAAATAGTCTAACCACTGGGCGAGTTAGCCATGCAGTCAGGGGCGCGCAGCTGTGAGCTTGCATCCGGGAGATAGAGGGTTCGAATCCCACTGTTGGCAGCCCTCAAGATGGTTTTCCATTTTCACACCAGGCAAATGCTGGGGCTGTATCTTAATTAAGGCCATGGCCGCTTCCTTCCAACTCCTAGGCCTTTCCTATCCCATCATTGCCATAAGACCTATCTGTGTCAGTGCGACGTAAAGCCACTAGCAAAAAAATAATTCTAACTCAGTGGTTAGCTGGTTTGAATCCCGTTGGTCAAAAAAATTCACCATCAGAATGTTGGCCGGCAGGGCAGGAGAGGTGGTGGCATACAGTTTCTTTCTCACCAAAAAATTGCAATACTACAGTTAGCACTACACTCAGTGCTTCTTTCTATTATAAAAACTAAGTAATTTGTCTGTTAGGATGATGAGGGTTAGAACCAGATTGCATGTCAATATCCTTGATCAATTCCAAACCTCTTTGCCATGTTCATATGGAGTGAGGACATATGACACCGTTGGTGATTCGTCCATTGTATAGGGATGTTAAGCTTTCAGCAGATTCCTTGGTGCTATTACAGGAGTTGATTATGTGCCAGCACCGGGTTTCACCCTCTCCCTTCCGATAATTATATATCGAGTTATTCATTTCATCTCATTAACTCCTTTGATGAGGTTGACATCAGGATGGGCGGCTGGTCATGAAACCTTGCTGCAAAGGTTCATCTTGCTTCATTCCTGACCCCATAGAGGAACAGGACAAGGATTGGACACATACTGTACACTTGGATGTAATTAAGTGTTATCATTAAGACCATTAAAATGCATTTGAATGAAAGTTTAATTTTGTTATATTATTTTTGTAAGCAATTTGTTGTTGAAAAATTTATTCCAACTCCACTCCTTCAGACTCTATAGAATGACAGTTTTATAACATTCGTATGAAAGCTAGGTAATACCAATGCTAATCTGTTTCGTTTTAAAATGATACTGCTGTTAACCTTTTGAGGAGTGATGGTAATGTATATCTTCAGCTGTGATGTACAAGTCTGTGATATATAAGTATCTTTCTTACTCGCCATAAAATTGCAATACTACAGTTGAAACTACACTCAGTGCTTGTAATATAAAAATGGAGTGATTTGTGTCAATTAGTGCCAAGAATTAGAAATTTGCTGAAAGAACACTTGATGTGTGTACAAGAGCTCTTTTACATATTGGCATAACTGAACTTACGGTCCTGAGTAAAAGAAGTTTCACGCTTTCACGTCAGCACCTGGTTTCAAACAGTATGAGGAGCTGCATCGCTTAATGCACAGTGAAGATTTTCTTTTAGTAATATAAATAAGATTGTATAAATGAAGTAGCCAATTTATTTTTGTCAGTAGTTTGAATGTGGGAATATGGGAATACAGGAGAAAATTTTGCATGTCTGGGTTTAGAAGCATGATACTAGTTCAAGGTATTACTGGTATAGTCTGCCTACAAAGCTGTTGAATGAGGTTAATTGTTTGATGGATAATTCGATCAGTCAGTTGATCAGTTTGTAAATATTTGCCAAAGTAAACTAATATAAGAGTTGTTTCGTACAATGTGTTGAACTTAGTCACAGATTTTACTTTTTACATTGCAGAGGTTGTATAAGCAAAACTCTTTTGGCAAAATACTTTATAAAATACTTTATAGGGAGACTGTACATAAAAGGATGGCTGTGGTGGGTGTGGGTTTATTGATAAGAGATGGGCATGCAAGAGGATGTAGAAGTAACTTAAAGGGAAATTAACCTAAACATTATTGACTAAGTGGCTGAGGCCTTCATGACTTTGGTGGTATATAAAGTTAACTTTTTTTTTTTTTTTTGGGGGGGGGGGAATGTACCATGCTGTAAAACTGTAGACTGCATGCAAATTGGTTATATTTACCACATCTGTAAGACTTAAGCAATTTACTATAAAAGTTTTTGAAACAATAAAATTTCATTGCAAAAATTAACAAGTACTAGAAATGAGTGGAAATATCCAGTCCATGGTGCATTGTTTTTGGTTTTTTAATTCAGTTGCTGGTCCATTTCAACATATAGGCCAAGTCTCAGCAAGTAAATGAAATTCTTCATCATGTACCTAATTCTTAAATTGCAATTATTTGATCACCTGCTACATATCTTTTAAACTATTAATTTTTGTTTTAATATAATTTCATGGTACATTCCAAAATTATAAATGTGTAGAGAAATGTACGGTGAACAGATGACAGTAAGAGCACACAGATAGATATTTATAACGTTTTCCAATTGATAATACCTATCACTGAATATTTAGTTTCCTTTGACTTTCAAATCAAATTCAGTTCATTCAATTGATATAGTGTAATTTATTATGCTCTGCACAGAAGTGGCTATTTTGATGGGTCTTCATTTGTACGTTTGCACAATCTGTGTCATTATCTAATGTTTCTTCCAGTGCATACTGCTTCAGTTGATTTGCACTGTCATATGTTTCACTTGTGTTGTGCTGTGGCATTTTCAGTGACAATGTTAAGATTTTTACCGATGTTATAGATCCATCTATCATTGTCATTGACAATGCCACTTCATACTATGGGTGGAATGTCTGACATTGCAGATAATTGTCAGTCCACATTGGAAGAATTGGATCTGGATGTTGGAATGAAAACCAAAATCGGCATTGCAAGAGGTATCAGTGTTCTACCGAGAAATTATTGTCAACTTGGGCGGGGTGGGGGCAGGAATGAGTAGCTGGGTGGAGAATACTACGTAAAACATGAATATGATACTAACATTTCAGTGTATTCCCGTCAGAGCATTAACAATAACATTGGACAGGTCAATATTAACTGGAAAATTGAACTATTTTAATGTTATTAGGACGAATGACATATAACAGTATTTTGTTCTACTGCTCATTCATAATCATGAAACTCCGGGGCTTACCACTCTGTTGCTGTGGAGTGTGGTGGTTTTGGTTGTGGTGATTGTTTTCAAAGGAGGTACAACTAGGCAACCATCCTCTATTAAAATTGGAAGGGGTCCAACACTTCCAAAAATGAAGGTATCGGCCAAAAAAAGACAAGGGTCACGCAGGATGCAAAAGTGAAAGACTCCCTAGGCCTCATGACCTAATACCGTTGGGATCTGAAAAGAACAAGAGTTGACCAAGGGAGGTCGGATAAGATAGATGAAACTGAGGAGCCTGGCACAAGTAAGTGGAAGCAATGCCAGGACTCAGCTAAGGGCCCCATGGTCGCTAATCCACGTTCCCAAGTTAAGAGCCCCAGGGGCTCTTTCAGTCGCCTCTTACGACAGGTAGAGGGTACCGTGGGAGTTATTCTACCGCCCCTAACCACAGGGGGAATGCCAATTAGTTTGTGATGTCCCGCATAATCGAGTGCTTGCATGCGATTCTGTGCTAATCCAGACACCGCTTCGCACCACACTACATGACAGTCAAGCTAAAATTTTAAACTCTGATCTATCTGATGTAGTTATGCTGACAATAATGAAGACTATTTTACTGAACTGTTTTACGGTATTTGTCTTAATTTGGAACACCCATTGACTCAGATATGTATTAATATTATGTAACCAGCACATATCTAGGGTAGGTTACCCAGGCGGTCTGTAAAAACAGCTGGACGTTGGGCCCATTAAAGAGGTTCTAGGGAGAACACTGGGGATGTTTCTGAAATGAAAACATTGTGTGTACAACTGTAACTTACGATTCAAAACTTTTTCGTGATGCATGGAATGTTGTTAAGCATTATGTGTTGTCAGTGCTGCTTTGCAGTGTCCGTGGGTGGACACTAAAGGCTTCATCAGTAATCTGGTTGCAGACTTTTGAATTGTGGATGTATTGCAGAATGTTGAAGATTCCATCCGTAGATCACTTTACCATCAAGTAGGTGCTCTGTTGTGTTTGAAAATCTTGCGAAATCTTAACTTGCTCAAAATGCAGGAAAGATGTCTATTTCAGTCACATCTTCCAGAATAACAAACACAGCCTAAGGGAACCAGGGATTGAAACAAAGTATCACGTTAATATTTAAAAAGTACACACAGAAAGACAGTTTTATGCACTGTACATAGATGGTCCAAATCAAAAATTCTGAATTACTTTACATGATAGCTGCTTGATGTAAAATATATAATTTAACATTTGCCTTAGAAAAGCATCCAAAACCAAGGGAAACATAGACATGGACGGAGAAGGTTATTTTGAGTGTGAAACCTCCCTACGTGGTCCAACATTACAGTAATTCTGATATAGAAAGTATAAAATAGAAATAATTACTGCATTGTGGTAACCAACATTGTGTGAGAAGAAGGCACAAGAAGAATACACCTGAAGAAGCATTAGTTTTGTTGTGTATTCATACCAACAAAGTAGATCAAAACCATTTTAAAATGTGATCATAGCTGCAGTTAAAGAGAGAAACTCTAAGCAGGCATAATTTCTTCAGACAAGAACCACAGAACCATGCTCTGTATGATGCCTGTATATTAAAGATGCTTTTGACTAGTGTCCATGTTTTATATGAAAACTAGCCGTTATATCTGCCTTTAATGAAAAATCACTATGCATGTGATTGCACCCAGCTGAGCAAGTCTGCTGAAGGTTTTATATTTGCATTACTGTTTGTTATTACTTCTTGAAGTGACCCAGAGAGCGTACTGGCCAACACGACGGCTCATCAGTGACCACCCCTCTTCCCCCACTTTCCAGTATGTCTCCTAGCATTAAGACACATTGTTTCTTTACCTGTTGTGAAAAAAGGTGTTCAGGCAATAGATTATGGAAAACAACTTTCAGTATAGGCATAGTAATACGGATTATGTCAGTACCGATAAGGGAAAAATAGGTGTTTTTTTTGTTCAGGCCTTCCTCTCACCCACACCTTCCTTTTAACACAATTTAGAAAATGAATAGTTAAGATCCTAATTGGCTTTACCCATAACTTAATTTCATGAAATTCCTGTGATGCTGTAACAAATAAAGAAACAAAAATTAAACTTGCCCCATCATCATCATCATCATCATTGTATCCCTTTTCCAGCTTCCATCAGGTCAGGAATAGAAACAAAGTATCAGGTTAATGTTCCAAAAGTACAGACAAAAAGACGATTTTATGTATATAGATAGTCCATATCAAAAATTCTGAATCACTTTTCATGTTAGCTATTTTGATGTAAACTACGATAATTTAGCATATGCCTTAGAGTATGAAGAACCAAGACACAGACATTTCAGCTGTAGGTAAGCATTCCTCCAAAACAGACCACATTTTTTTGAAAATAAGATTTTAGCATCTTTGTGTCAGAATCTCAACGGAAAATCAAAGAGTCTATAGAAATAAACACTGAACAATGTGAATTTTGAGGAAGGTTACAAAATTTACAATTCTGGGATGCCTCCTCTCTTCCTAGCATTTGTCCCATTACACGGGGTCTGCTTTTCTGCTATGTCTCTTCCATAGGGTTGAAATCGACATTGCACGCGTCATCCTTGATATCTGTTCACCTCTTTAGCGTCTACCACTGGGTTGACATCCTCCAGAATCGAGTTGGAGTGATGTTTTTGCCACAGAATCTTTGTCTTTTCTCACAACACGACTGTACCACTGGAGTTGGTCCTCTCTTGCTTCCTCCAAGCTTTTACACACATGGTGATTTGTTGCATAGTCATAGCAAGTCGATCCAAGGGACCATTGCATCATCTCCATTGTGTGGAGAGTCTGACCCTGTTTCCTTGTCACAGGTCAGCATTCTGTCCCGTAGAGGGCTGCTGGTTGCATGACTGTTTTTATAAATTTTCGCCTTCAGATGTTCAGGCATCTTTTTGTCACAGAGAACAGCAGTGATTTTTCTCCACTTCAGCCATGCTCATGCTGCATTGAGTCTCATCTGGGTGTCCAAGGTAGAATCATTCAGTAATCCAAGGTATTTTAACTCTGTGGTTTTCTCAGATCCATGTCTTCAATGCTGATGGTACCACTGGTTTGAGGACCGCTTTCCATATATTTTGGCTTTTGAAGATTGAGACTATGCCGTTCTGTTAGTCTGTCTTTCCAAATTTGCATCTGATTTTGGAGTGCCAGATGGTTATCCTGAGTGACTACCATGCCACCTGCATACAGAAGTGTCCAGGGATGATGGGACTGTATATTTGTCATTACTGGGTCCATCCAAAAGATGAATTTTAATATGGAGAGGGCTCCACCCTAATGAATGCCAACAGTGATTTTAAAAGGTTTAGAGATCCCAGCAGGACACCAGACTACACTTAATAAGTTTTGGTAGAGAAGCTGGATCCGGTTCCCGTACATTTCTGGCACTCCGAGGTGTCAGAAAACTCACTAGACCTGATCATGTGAGACCCTATCACAGGCTTTCTGTAAGTCTAAGAATGCCATGTGTGCAGTCTTTCTCTTTGATGCGTGCTTCTCCAACATCAAATGTGTGGTGTGGATTGCATCTGTAATGCCACAGCCCTGGACAAAACCGCATCAGTTACGCGATACAGGAACCCAGCCCTGAACCTGCGATTCAGCACCCATTCAGAGATTTTCATGATGTGACCAAAGAGATGTATCTGTCTGTAGCTCTTGCATTTGGTGATATCTCCTTTTCCTTTCCAGACAGGCATAGTTGTCCTGGTGGTCCATAATTGGTGGTTACAAGTTTGTTCAATAAACCAAACCCCATGGCACTACAGCCCTTGAAGGGCCTTGGCATACCAAGCGACCGCTGCTCAGCCCGAAGGCCTGCAGATTACGAGGTGTTGTGTGGTCAGCACAACGAATCCTCTCGGCCGTTATTCTTGGCTTTCTAGACTGGGGTTTGTTCAATAGAGAAGCAAGAAATTCTGTTCCATGCTCTCCCAGTATTTTCCAGATATCTGCAGCTATATCATCAGGGCAGTTGCGTTTCCATTCTTCGTCTTGTTGATAGCCACAGTCACTTTTTCTGCTGTTATCTCTGACAGTGATCTGTGGGTGGGCTGAGGGTTTTATTAGTGGTGGATGTAGAAATTCTTCATTTAAGATAGTAGGTGGTGCTCTCTAAGGTTCTTCTTGTTCTTGGAAGCTTCTTATACATAAATTACCAGTATGCAGGATGAAACATGAAAACACAGGATTTCCTCTGTTACAGAACAGTAACAAAAAATTCCCATCAGACCACTAGGCAAGAGACACATTCCAAATGTTCTAAAGATATCCACGGGGCTCGCGTGAGCTCGGTTGATGGACATATGATATGAGGCGAGGCATAGAGACCAGATTCTCTGTCTATTTTAGCTGCCTGGGGTGATTAATTACTCTATATCAAGTAGGGTTACTTTGTTAGCCTTAATGTACAATTCTGAAATGCATTCAAAACATTGGCAATGTGTATACAAGGTACTGTATATAAAATGACATGGTACATCCTGGACAAAGAACTTGTTAGTTAAAATAATTATAGCTTGAGTAATCAATTTGTTCAAATGCACTGTTAAGTCAAAAAATGTTTTGACTGATTCTGGTACCAGTTATACTGATACATTAACTAGTCACTACTTCATCTCTAAGCCTGTTGTCCCTTATGTTTAGTTCCTGTCTGTAGCCATTTACCAACAGGAGAAGTGGAGACATGTGTTGAGCAATGTCTGATAATTCCTGGATGGTCACCATGTTCCACTTCTTCCTTGGCATGCAGTTTCCTCTAATCTGTTGCATATACAACTATATAACACAGACCAACCATGGCCTCAGCAATTCAACCTCAGGCTGTTAAAATTAGACTAGCAGTCCCTAGACATATGCTGTGTTTCTTCTTCCCTCTGCTGTGCCATGTAATACAGCAGTTTACTGCTGCCCATGCTGACACCACATGGTAGTGATTTCTGTACCATTAAGTCTTTGTATAATGAATATCTCGTCTTGCATGCAGAGTGTTACAATGACTGCGGGTTTTATACATCTTCTTCTACTTCTGTGTCTTTATAGCTGAAGAATATTACTGTATGTTTTATCAATTTTTTTTATGCATTGACAGATACTATGTACCTGTGCAAACCCTTTATATACAACCTAGGGCAATGGGTTTATTTTCCTCATTATGACTTTTTAGAATAGGAATGCAAGCTGAAACGCTGTCTGTGTGCACTCTCATCTTTTACCCGTGTAAGATTGGAAATAAAATGCATAGTTCCAAAAGCTTTGGTATAGGACTTGCATTAAATAATTTGGATATGGCTGTGAATATTACCGTGAATTCAAAATTATATTCAAATTGTTCAGGAAATTCTGTTAGGAACTTCCTGCTTCTGTTTAAATCTGTATATGATTTTGTGTAGACTGTATGGGCTTATTGTACATGGACAGAACTTATTATATTCAGGGTAATTTTCTTCTCAGAAATTGTTTAATTAACCAATTTAAGCCATTCTTTTAAAATCTCATGTTTGAATGTTCCTTTAGAAAGAAAATTTGGTGTTGCATAAATTATGATGAAAAAAATAAAGATGGATTACATTGGTTAGGTTTTAGTTGCTCAATTTTGTTGGCAAGTAATAATTCTATGAGTTTGGTATAAAATAAGACATTATTTTTATTTTTAGATTATACTCTATTCATTGTAAATATTTTTATTTATAAATAAGGTACATACAGTACTCTTAATGTTATTTTGCTTTAATGTAAACAGTTATTGTCTAGAGAACTTGAGAATTAAAGAAAATGCACTGTCTTGATCAAATTACATCACTATTTGCTGGATTATGGCTTTGAGGACATTCAGGCATCTGAGACATGGAATATTTGAAAATCGTTTTTAGGAGTTCTGTGTATACAGATAGTATTATTATTATTATTATTATTATTATTATTATTATTATTATTATGCAGTAGGCCTATATTTAAAAAAAAATAGCCTTGTAAATCACCTAAGGGCTATGGCCTCCTGCTTATTGTATAGGTTATTTCCTAGTTTGTTTTGTGAGAACATATTAGTGCATGTTTTACACTTATGTAGTCTCACCTGTGAGGGGATGCAGTTGTGCTTTGCAAGCTCAACAATTCCTGAAAACGTATTGTTACATTATTGACACTTGTACAGTTTTTTCCCAGGGAGGGTTGAGATTCCTTCTTGACGAAAGCATACCCCTGCACATTTCATTCTTCCATAGCTTCTCCTCAGAATGTTAAAGAGTGTCTTTTGAGGTTCTTGAGCTTATCCCTTGTTGGGAATTCTCTATTACATACTTTACACATGCATATCCCACTTTCACTATGTGTTCCCTGATGACTTATAAGATCACTACTTCATGTGAACGTCTTAATGTCTGTTTGACAACAGTCTTGCTACTTCTCCGAGTGATCAGCTGATGACCATAGCGATTCCTTCTTCGTGGAGGCGTACTATTGTATGTTGTATATTTTGCCCCTGTCCTGAGAACGTACTTCAACATACTTCACACTTGTGCGGCTTCTTTCTGCAGTGTACGCGATGATGATTTTTTATATTCACCACTTTATAAAAACCTGTTGTTGTATTCTTGGAACTTTTACTGTTTTATCCTGGAGTGATCAGGAAGGTGACTTTCAGGTTTCCCTCTTTGTAGAAGCGCACTATTGTATATTTCACCGTTGTACGATTTCTACAATATGTATTTTAATCGACCTAGCTTATCACAGGGCTTGAACCAAATGTGTTTCCTATAAGGTTAGTGATCTCTGCACACAATTTTCCCTAGGTCTTTGCACTCTTGCCTTATCTTTGTTATTCTTGTCCATTGTTTTCCTCCCCATCTCGCAAACCAGTCTGCACATCTAGTTCTTTGCAGTATATTTAGTACACATACAAATATAAGGATTGAAACCAAGACAGAATGCCAAGCGAGTGGCTGCGTGGTTTGGGTCACATAGCTGTCCCACGAACCAACTACGCTGGCGTAGCAGGGGGAGAGGTGATAACTCCCACGTGGTGCATCCCAGGTGGCGGATAGGGGATCCTAACCGGCTTGCCGGCGGACTTGAGCGAAATAAAACAGCTCTCGCCAAAACACACAACCCCATGTTGGTGGAAGACACAGGCGAAGAATACACCCACGGTATCCCCAGCCTGTCGTAAGAGGCAACTAAAGGGGGCGACTAAGGGATGTTCGAATTAGGACCATGAGACTACTTGTAATTAGTATCATTACACAGGGAACACTATGGGTCGCCTTTACTTGCGAGTAGTACCACTATGTTTGGTACACAATAGGTTTGTGATTAGTATGAACAGTGTGTGAATGAGGATGGGTTTTACAGTACCCGTGATTAGTACCACTACATACGGAACACTACGGGCTTTCGTTGTCTGTGATTAGTACCTTTATATGAGCGACACCGTGGGTCGGCATTGCCTATGATTAGTACCCACTGTGAGGAACACCACGGGACATATGGGACTTGTACCATAATGTGTGGAACACCACAAGTCTACGCTACTTTTGATTAGTACCGCAACATGACAAATACCATGGTTCTACTTTACTAGCATTACGTACCATTATGAGGGGCCGATCACCTAGATTTTGGACCCCTTTAGATGAGCATCATCGATTCAGGGTTGTGCTTTAGAAGCAGTCCCTTGGTCAGTAATACTATTTTTTTATGCTAGTTTGTGGATGTGGGGCATTTTGGGTCAGACCCACTGATTGTTTTAAATTCATATTCATCCATTCATTCTTCATCATGTTTTGAATTGTGGTTAGTAGATGATTTTGAACTTTGAAATCGTCATTACATTTCGTCTCATTTCGTACTATTAGAGGCTGATGACCTAGATGGTAGACCTCTTTAAACAACAAGAATCATCATCATCATCTTCAACATCATCACATAGCTCTCAGCTTGCTTTCAGAAGATAGTGGGTTCGAACCCTACTGTCAGCAGCCCTGAAGATGGTCTTCAGTTATTTCCCCATTTTTACACGAGGCAGATGGTGGAGTTTTACCTTAATCAAAGCCATGGCCGCTCCATTTCCACTCCTAGCCCTTTCTGTCCCATCGTTCCAGTAAGACCTGCTTGTGTCGGTGCGACATAAAGCAAATTATAAAAAAAGAAGACATAATTCAGTATTATTAAATAAAGAACTATGTTATATTAAAGAAATGTGTACAGAATTTATGAATACAATCTATTAGAGAGCTTGATAGCTGAGTAACTTACCTACAGGTTTCTCACCAAGGTGGCCATATTCATATCCTGGCTTTTGCATGTAGGTTTTCTGAAATGAAAAGTTGTGTTCCTGTCCTTTTTGATTGCGTGTAAAAATTGGAGGTCCTGTGGCTATGATCACAGTATTAACAATTGTGTAAAACTACAAGCTTGCTTTCTTATTACCATCTGTAAATCATAAGGAAGTATTTTTCCCAGAAAATGTGTACTTTCTTATGAACAGTTATACATTGCACTCAGTGAAATTTAAAGAATTTTCATTGAAGATGATGAGGAACAAGACCATATTCTAGCATATGATAATGCCATCATCATCGTCGATTTTCCGCTCCAGGAAGCCGGGTGCGGGTGTTTACGAGCCTCTTCCAGTTCGTCCTTTCCTTCCATAGCCGATGTTCTACCTTTTGCTGCCAATTTACATCACGTTTGGCAAGGTCTTCGAAAATGTTCTTTTCGCAACTATCGCGAGGCCTTCCTCTGGACCTTTTACCAACAGCATAATGTATCTACAAAAAATATTGTTTAAGCCTGTAGGGGAATATTTCATTAATGTACAGTGTCATGCTTACGGCCCAGTTAATACTTCCAGTAAAGATTCTTCAAATGAAAACCACCCTCTTGATATCTTCTTCTTTTGTCATCAACCTGCAGGTTGGTTGGCAGCATCTTGCCATGTCTCTTTGCTTGCAGTCTTCTTTTTGAGAGTGGTGTAGGCCAGGCAGGTGGGTGATCTAGTCCAATCTCGGTTTTCCTCTGGTATTTTTACCCTCAACTTCTCCTATGATTGTTTTAATGAGACCATCTTGTCTTGATAGATGTCCAATACAAATGGTTCTTCTGGTCTGGATGAGTTTCCAAAGGCACAGTGATTTTTCCTTTATTCTCCGCAGTCATTTGATACCTTATCCACCCAGGAAATTTTGAGCATCCTGCAAGAAGAACCAATCTTGAATGCCCTCAGTCTCTTGATTTCTGTCCCTCCAAGTGTCCAAGACTCGTTTCCGTACAGTAGCATATTCAATACCCTTTTCTTCCATCGTCCAACAAGTGCCAATGGGATACATTAAACAGCCATAAATAAAGCTGTTTATTTTTCTATGGGTGTTATGCTATTAACTAAATACATTTTGAATCTATACAAAATTGCTAGCCATGTAGTTTAGGGATAGCGTGCCTGCGTGCCTGCTCCATACCTGGAGACACTGGATTTGATTTCCAGCCAGTTGAGGGATTTTTTTTTCTAGATCGTGAGATCACCTGAGGAGCTATTTGATATGTGAGGCAGTGGACGTCGTCAAAAGCAATATAGTTGAGGATGTTGCCCTGATCATAGTAGCACCTTAGTGTTGCAGTAGCGATCGTCACAGGCGAAGTCCTTAAACAGACTATTGTGCCATGGGTTGGTTTTTGTTTTGTTTGTTTATATAGAATTGCTATATGTTGTTTTACTAAGAAGACCAAATGCAATACTACAGAACTATGTTTGCTGTATTCTTGAATTAAATGAGTATACACGTTACTATTTTGCATATTTGTGTGGTCTGATTGTTGCACATTCTGGCATTACTAGATTCAAAGCAAAATCACTGCAAGATGCTCATACCTTGGTTTGACCAGTTTTGAATATTATTGGTGTAAGATTTGAACCACTCTTTCATGACCCATTAACTGAAATACAATAATATAGCTATAGCCAGTTTTAAAACATTCATGATTCATTTGATAGAGGTATACTGTGCTTTAAGCTTATATAAGTTTTATATATTATACATTTCTGTTGGTTTTTATGAAATATTAGTTGAATATAGGTTGCCATACAGCAAAATTCTGAGCACTTTTCAGTATATTTGACTTTGTTTGCAAGTAAAAGTTGCCAGATAAATTCTTGTGGTGTCCTCAATGAGGGACTAAATATGTTCTTTTAATTTAGATTGATTAAAAGCGCATTTCTTTTAAAAAGATAATACAATAAATAGTTATTGAAAAGGGTGGACTTTTCTCAATTTGACTTCAGTGGTAACTCAGCTCTCAAAATCTTTATCCATGACAGGGTGTTGATTTTGAGAGTGCAGTGTTTAAAAATTTGTCGCTTACCTTCGCAAAGTCAAGAAAATCCTCCTTTGTCATCAAGAGAACTTCAAACAGTGAGAAATGGCTAACATTTTGGACCATCTTTGCGAGTTCTTCTGGAATTGTTGGACAAACTTTCTTCCTCCTTTTCGATTACACCATATTCGCAATCATATTGCATGTAGGAGTGTCCAGGTACTAAAAATCTGATATCTACGATATCAAAATAGTTTTCCCAAGAAAATACAGCAACTCTATGAGAACCATAAGATTCTTGCTTTGTCCAGCGCAGTTGTGAAGACATGTAGTCAGACTCATCTTTGTAGTAATACGAGGGAGGCGTTATAACTTTCAAAACGCAAGGAGCTACGAAACTGAATTCAGAGGCATTTTGGTGAATGAAACTTCACTGACAGAATGGAACAACAACAATAACAACAACAAAGTGAAAGCATCACTGCTTTAAAGTAGACAACTATGTCAACAATCCCCACAGAGCGCGAAGCGTGAGTAACATCATTCCCCAGGCCAAGTATTTTGGACTCGAGGCAAGTGTCATCTTCAGTCACTTGTAGGACCTAAATCATTGTGCCAATTGACTTGCTGCTCATTCACTGCTATCGGCCTGACCGTTTACTGTTCTTTCTGTGAAAAACCTCAATATTTTGTGACGTACTGTCTTCTTCGTGTCAGTACCCCCAAATGTAGAATACACAAATTTAACCACAGGGGTTTATGTGTGGAGGGAGCAAGTGAAAGGCGTTTAGAACAAAATATAAATATAAAAAAGGACAAGTTCATATTCTAAATATTCACACTTTATTTCATGGTTAGATACGTTCACTATAAATTTTAGTTATTGAGGATTGATGAATCCAAAGAAACTGAATCTTTGTGCAGATGAAAAGGTTCAGATGAATAGATACCTGTTCAGGCAGTGTGATAACACATTTCATAGACCAAAACAGAAATCATTGTGTTATAGTATTATAGTTTTGTGTATGGAAAATATTCAGTCATATTAATTGATAAATATGATACATTCTCTGCACAGCTTCTCACATAACCATTTAATTTCAACTTAATAAATATAAATAAACATAAACATCCTTCACCAACAAAATTAAAAATACATCTAAAACTCAAGTATTTCTGTTTCTTCTCTATTCAAAAACTTTTCTTTTACCATTTGAACCCATTGTTATTGTTTTATGATTATTCTACTCTGTCCTGGTCTCCACTGAATAGGATGACATGTCTAGTCACACTTTTCTTGCAGGTAGTAATAATGTATTCATGGGGCAGTTTTTTGGTATAATGTCTATAATTTTCTTATGCCATTTTTGAAAAATATAACTTGACATCTAGTGATGCAGGACATATATTAGAAATCTTCTTTACATAAACTGATTGAGCTTGAGTTTTATATTTACATGATCGGAGAAAGTCAAATTAGGGTTGAAAATACATTAGCTGCTTTATTTGAAATTTCAGATTACATTTTATCTGTTTATATATTTAGAATTCCTTGGGTTATATGAATGTATGGCAGGGTATGTGAATGACTGCTGTTGCAGAGACCTTACAGTGAATATTCTCTTCTCATCTTTTATCTTAGATTACAGTAGTAGCATGACACATGATCATATGGACCATGGTTGATGGCAGTAGTGATTGTTGTTTGAGGGGCTGTGGCTAAGTCGATTAATCATTACCTATCTGTTCTCATGATAATAGATTTGATCCTGGCATTTGAGGGTGTTTATATGTGACAACTCTGTGCTATTGGCTTCCAGCATGTCAAAGAAGACAAAAGCCACGACTATGACAGGTCTTCATATGCATAATGATTGAAGGGACATTAGAATAAATGCCATTTATTAAAGCAGTGGTTCCAAGCAAATGAAGGTGACTGTCATTGTTCTGTTATCTGTGGATAGGAAGAAGATTATTTAATTTGCAAGATATATTAGAATAGCAGATCTGTTCGTTATTTAAATGTGAAAAGATTATGAAACATATGATAGTCCAGAAATGCCAAAAAGTAGAGACTTTTAAACTAATTTGGTTAATACAGGAAAAGAAAAACCTGTTACTGACAAGATGCTCTCAAAATTGGAAAGTTAATGCATGGCTAGTTGATGGGAAATTTCTTTACGAGAATCCAGAAAAGATCTGTCTTGAATCAGATTCTATTGTAGATGTTTGGGTTACAATGTAACTCACTGCAACATATACTGTAACCAGTGCACTCAATTACACAAAATAATTGGCCATCACAGAAGATTACTTTATTTCCCAAATCTCTTGCTTGAAATAGAATGAACATATTGTGTGGGTGGTAGGATTCCAAGTATCATCCCTTCGGCCACAAGCTATCCACAATTTCAAAATATCTTGTTTATTTTCAGAATGTATGAAATTATTTATTTGCCAGCCAACTTTTGTGGGGTTGAGGGTACGTGCTGTGTGAAGCTTACCACAGATGCAAATAATAATCTGAACTTCCTGTGCTAAATTGTGACATTCTTAGGTTGTTAAGAAATATATATTCAAGTGAGGAGGTTATTGCTATTTTATTATACCCTCTAATTACTAGAACTACATATACAGAAAGTTTCAGAAAGCAATTGAATCTTCAGTAAAACTTATCATGATACATGTCAATAATTGTTTATTGTAAAATGTACATAAAAGTTCTGACTGTACTGAATTTGATTAGTAATATATGCCTCAGTATTTAGCATACATGCTAAATTTCAAGTTAGTAAGTACTATCATTTCAATGTCAATTTCTAGAAAGGAAAAGAGAAGAGTTAGCCATAAATAATTAATTTAAAATCAGGTGGGCACTGAGAGAAAAATTATCCCTGTATAAATGATGTATTGTCCATGCAGTTATGATGTATTTATGTGTATTTCAACACTTAGTTGATAACAGACAGAAGCATTAAATTTGGTTCCATAAACCAGCTCAGTCATTAGATAGATGGTGTGGTTGCATTTTGTCAGATAACTAGTCCAGGCTTGGCCCCTGAGGATGTGGCTCTGCCCCCAATTACTACTCCAACATATGCGAAAGAGTTCCAGAAAGCTATTGAAGAATCTTCCCAAGGCCGAGAAGTACTTACAATACAGGTAGGATCATTAGCTCAACTTCTTACTGTACATATAATCCACCACTGAAGTCTTATGCCCTCTCCTCTGTCTTTTGATTGAAAAACAGTTTAGATGGATTCACTCTGCTTAAATTCTTACTTTTCCTTAGGGATGTAGTTTCTTTCTGTATTATTAGAATGAATTCTCCACCCAATTACCCTGAACTATGCAAATTGTATGGGGTAACGGTGCATTTTACTCATTAAGAGATAAGCAGCTTGTAAAATCTATTTCTCCCCCCTGTCATGAACTCCTTCAGTAGAAAGTAAGTTACTTCATTCATTTGCTGTGACTGAAATGCACTTACAATTGTATTTTCTACATAGTATGCAGACTTTTCCTTATTTCTGAATTAGTGTTTTTCTTTAACTGTTCCTTTGTAAATACAGTCAGTCAGTACTGGGATTTTGATAAAAATGTAAATATGCTCTTATCTGCTTTCATAGTGGTATAAGATTACAAATTTAAAGAGTTCTGGTTCCTTATTCTCATTCTGAAATATGAAAATATTTAAAAACTGTATTGCTCAATTTTTATGACAGAGTAATAATTTTAATTACAAAGATATAGTTGTTTAATATTTGCTACTGGTACTTTTGAAAGGTTTGCTAACATGGGTTTCTATTTTTTAATTTTATGTGTTGGAGGAACAGATTGAATATGCATAATAACATTTGAGTGCTGACTGGTTATATTTATGATTGCATTGGTCTTGTTCAGGTAATACTGTTCACAAAATGTTATTATTCTCTGAATATGATTTTTTTCTGTAGCTGTAGTAACACTACTGTATATTTCACATATCCTTAGTGTAATTTAAAGTATTTTTTTTCATTTTGTTATGTAATATACAATTTATTTTGTACAGCTTACATAGTTTGTTTTATAGGATATGTATTACTATAGAAATAATATAAGTGAATGTATTGAATTCAGGAGAGAGTTGATTATTTAAGCTAATTGGGTATCAAATTATGTCTATAATCTTACTGTGTTTTTGGAAATACAGAATCATTTGCAGCTTTTCTCTCTCTTACAACTTGTATGTGTGCTCTCAGTGAAGGTTAATCTCAGGTGATTAAAATTTTTCTGTTCGGGCATTTCTGTAATGTGCATGTATTCGAAGTTTTATGATCTCTGATACAGTGTTGTTCATCACACCTGCATACACAACAGAGTATAGAAAGACCTTGCTAAGAAGTTGGGAGTTTTGAGGAATGTATTTAAAATTGTAGCTTCATTTGGAGTAATGAATTAGCAGTGGGGAAACCAAGTTCCCATATAAGCACAATGCAGAAATTGAAAAATGAGAGTACCGGGTGAGTTGGCAGTGCGGTTAGGGACGCACAGCTTTGAGCTTGCATCCGGGAGATAGTTGGATTCAAACCCACTGTCGGCAGCCCTGAAGATGGTTTTCCGTGGTTTCCTATTTTCACACCAGGCAAATGCTGAGGTTGTACCTTAAGAGCACGGCCACTTCCTTCCCACTCCTAAGCCTTTCCTGTCCCGTCTTCGCCATGAAACCTATCTGTGTCGGTGCGACGTAAAGCAAATTCTAAGAAAAAAAAATGAAAAATGAGAGCTTGGGTAGTGACATCATCACTAGCCTCCTTGCTGCGAAAACTTCGTTGTATTACCTCTGCATAGACTCTTCGTGTGAAATTCAGAATAGACAGAATATAAGCACCACATTGTATCACGGTACCTTAATAAATATTCACACATCTGTGGAAATTTCAATTGTGACTTTTAACATATATTGTTTGTTAATAGTATTTTCATACCCTTTTATAGTTCACTGGTTCTATTTTACCTCTCTCATTCTTGTAACGTCAGGCTTCCTTGCTTTTGAAAAGTTTCCTTAAATTTAATTAATAGCATAGTCTTATGTATTCAGAAATTAATTGGACCTTCTGCATATCAGGAAAGAAATCTATCTTTCTGTCGAATGATACGTACGGTTGATGTATTTTAGAATATATTTTGTTAAAATGCCAGAATTAACTTCTGTAGTTTGTTCTTAGTACCTCCTGTAATATGACTTTCATTTGTACACATTTTGTGTGTATGGAAAGTGTAGTTGCATGTTTATAACAGTGTTTTAGTTCTTGGAGCATTGATTGATTGATTGATTGATTGATTGATTGATTGTGTGGTTGCTGTTTGATTGCTGTTACAACTTGCTATTGCTGTTAATGCTTTTGTAGAAAATACAGTGATGTTAGTTGTATGAATTATCTGCAAAAATATGTAGTTAGTGACTGACTCTGTGTAAGTTAATAATGTGATTTTTATTAGAGCTACCAGAGTAGTCGATCTCTTTCTCGAGGTAAAATGTTTTACTCATATTTAATTATATAAATGATATGAAGATGTATTGTATTTCGTAGGAATAGGATTTTAATGTGAGCAATTTGATGCATCCATCTCAGATTTAAACAAACTCATTCTATCATGAAGGAATTATTTAACTTTAATCTTTCTCTCCTCCCAATTCTATTGGAAACATCAAGAAATTGTAGGAAATCAGGAGGGTAAACGATATAATTAAAATGTTAATATAGGGAGCAAGTAGAAAAGACCTAATTTTAGTACGCAATTTTGCTAGGAATATGATATACGAGTAATTTGGTAGTAATCGAAGAAGTTGTTTCACGTTTGGGATTTGGAATACCTTTGGTTAGAAAAAGTGCAGTGGAGATCTTCCAAAAACACTTCTTAGTGGACAGGAGAGTATCTGTGGAATGCAGTTAGATATGCAATATTTTTGTTTGATTACTGAACTAGGCAATAGATAATTAAGTCGTGAATCGGGTACCATCAGAGACCCAGTATGGTGGGAAGGCTTTGCATTGGTCTTTGGTAGAGTGACGAACGAGGACATGAACAAATCGTTTGTAATTACGCCAGTTCTGTACATTCATTGAAGAGGTATGTGTGGACGGAAGTACCGTTTTCCGTTAGCCTGAGGATTTCGGCAAACACTTCATCCGGCCGTGCGGCCTTACCCCATCTTGCAAGATGTCGCAACCAGTGTCTGCTTCAACCGCGCCGTACTAATCTGGCGTCCTCAGATAGCTGCTCACTGTACGCGTTCCGCAGGTTCAGTTTATTAGCTGTGTCCTTTAGCAGTCGGTTCCTGTCGACTAGCACGTTCGTTCCGTTATTTCTTTTCATTCCCAGCGTCACTCAGGTTGAAATTGCCATGTCTCCCTTTGTAGTTCTTCAATCTCCAAACACTTTGATGAGTGGCGTTGATCTTGGCTTTTATTTCCCGATGTACCTGGTCGTATCACTGTTAGTTTCTATTCTTCCATTCCCATCTCCCGTCCCTTAAGTTCAGAATCTCATCCGTAAGCCATGACTATTTCTTCCTCTTAATCCCTGCTGCCAAGCGCTTTGTCGGGATGAGCACCTGCTTCACGCCTGCCCATAACTCCTCCACTTCATGGTCCTTATTCTTCAGTCGCTTCAGCCCTTCCGCACGTTCAACCTCCATTATGCGGCGAACGTCGGCTTCTTTGACCTTGTTTATATCTATTAGCGTTGTTCTTGTCAATGGTCTTGAGCTTGAGCTTCATGTTCCCAATCACCGGGTTGTGGTCTGACGCGATATCAACTCCTGGGTATGTTTTGAGTGCCTGGAAGCTGTTCCTCTTAACCGGGAACCGGTGATCCCGCTCGTTGTTCCCCGCATAGTACACGATGTGGTCGCTGGACATGCATTGTCCGCATCCCGGTTATCTCATTTCACTTACACCAGTCTATTCATCTCTCATGTGGCATCTCTCTTGCCTGCTTCGCACATAGTTCGTGCGTTCCATGTTGCAATCCTGATGGCTGACCCGGAGAATCGTAGCATTCTCTGACCATCTAAGGTCTGTCGGAGTGTGAGGGGTCACCTGTTTAGTGTTCTCGGCCATGATTATACAAACAAAAATTAATGCGGTGGTTTTCTGTTGCCTGTCGCATCGCAGCGCGACACCCGTACCGCTAATACAGTATAGCTCCGCGTGTCGTCGTCTGGTCCTGAGCACTTTCAGTGCACAAGGACCTCCTCCACCCCAAGCCAATTCCGTAGAAGTTGCTGGCGTCCAGTAAGGTGGGTTCCAGTGGGATTTAATCCACTGATTGACTGTCACCCTCTGCAGAGGGCTCCTCCGCCCGACGCAGTTGGCCCTCCCACGGCCATCAGATTAGTTTGATCTGATATTCGGCATTGAGTCGCTGGCTGCGTGGTCTACTCGGTTACTGTCTGTTACCGTAATAATATCAAGTCTAAGAGAAAATGGTATACAATTTGATTTAATAATCATCGTAAGCGTTTAATGTCTCTTCGGTCGCTGAAGTGTCAGAATTTTTCTCATCGAAGGAGGTTCTTTCTTTAAATTGCCAGTTAATCTACTGACGTAGGCTTCTCGAATTTAAGCTCAGTTAAACACCTACTAACCGCGTCTGAATTCAGTCTCACAACCTTGAACGTAAAAGACGAGTCAGTTACGTACACGGGCCATTAATTTGATTTTCTTTTGTTGCAAGATGGGTAGGGACTTCGGAGATGTAGGACTATATCTTATCAGTATATCTCTCTGCAGCTTTCCAAAATTGCAGCCAACACGCGATTTAAAAAAGAAATATGATATTGTTCCATCGAGTATGTTTTTGAAACAAAGGTTGATGTACATGAATACTGCTATCCAAGATTCAGACAGTCACGACTAATAATGTATTATTGAAAGGGGATGTGTTTATGTTCTAAAGAGGGGTGTTAATTTATAGAAACCATATGGAAACTTTACTATATCTGCACTTAACACGTCCGCGACGGAGGTCAATATTACTTTTCCTCCTCCTTACCGTAAGTGGAATGTTTCTGTTTTTTTCTTATAGTTGTGGTAGATATTAGAAACGTACGTCCTTTTAAGAGGGCAGACAGTGTATTTTCGGGGCTACTCCGCTTGTTTTTTCGTGTACCATCCGTCGAACACGTCGGCCCACAGAAAAGCCAGGCAAGTATCGTCACCGTATACACACGATGCGTTTCTTCTCTCCTCAGTGCTACCTCGAAAGACAGTTCATTTCTCTTCAAGAGCATTAACTCATTTGTAATGCTGTTGGTAAGAATGCAAAGATTTGTACACTCCTCAAGATTTTGATGGTTTCTGAAGTTATTTCTCATCGTATGTCTGTCACTGATCGTTACGCCATACACTATAATTTCTCCTGGAACCGCGTGGTTGGTATGGAATAAACGCTAAATTTGTGAAGAAGGTAGAGATTCAAAACAATATTTAAGCGTGAATGACCGGTTGTACATGACGGCTTCTGATTGTAAGAACGACATGTGTAGACCACTTGTGGTACAGCCGTCGTGAATGTTTCCAGTAGCAGACATATGTTCTGATCACAACCTAGTTGTTGCAGAACTGTGCATTAAATTAAAAAGAGTTAGGATAAGTAAGAGCAATGAAGTGATATGCCTTGAAAACTTGAAACAAAACAATGTTGTAGAGTTGGAAGAGAGGCTTGTTGAAAGATTACAAACTGAGAATGAGGCTAACTGTGTTAATGAAAATGGGAGTGATTTAGAAACAATCTTAAAGAGTCAGCAAAAGAAGTTCTGGGAACAAAACGAAGGAGAAAAATAAGAAAGGAATGGGTAACTGAAGAAATGTTGGACAAAATGGAAGAAAGGAGAAAATGGAAAAACATAAACACTCAAGAAGGAAGAAAGATGTATAGAAAATTAAATAATGAATTAAGAAGGGAGACTGAACATGCTAAAGAAAAGTGGATCAGAGAAACGTGCAGCAAAATAGAACGGTTGGAAAGTGGAGGTAAATATGACATGATGTACAAAGAAACTATGGAGTTAACATTCAAGGATAAAAGGAATGGAAGTGGAATGACTGAGATTAAGCATTGGATGGACAGTTAGTGAGCCTGAAAAAGTTAAGGAACGATGGAAAGAGTACATAGAATGATTATATGATTGAAACGGGAGACGAGATGAGAGTAATATAAATTTGGAGAAGGAAAATTAAATAACTGAAGATCAGATTGGGTTCAGTATATTAGAAAAGGAAATAGAGGCAACTATTAGGGAAATGAAGAATGGTAAGGATGTTGGTGTAGATGAAATACCAGTTGAACTACTCAAAGTACTGCAGGGGAAAGGAAAGGATATATTTTTAAAACTTTGTCAAGAAATATACGTAAAAGGGAAACGGCCAAAAGATTTTCTGGAAAATATAGTAATTACGTACAATCTTCAAAATATTCGTTTAATGTTAACCTAGTCAATATTTACAATACCGCATTTCTATTTTTTATAATTATTTAACCACAAAATGTGGTATTGTAAGTATTGACTAGGTTAACATTAAACGAATATTTTGTAAATTGTATGTAATCACTGTCGTCAATACGGACCAAAAATGAGGTTAATGACTTGTAAAATATAGTAATACCAATAGAAAAAAAGGAAAAATAGTAATAAATGTGAAGAACACAGGACACTAAGTTTAATTTCTCATGCAGCTAAAATACTATTAAGAGCAATAAACAGAAGGATTTACAGGCGAATGGAGAATTATATTGGTGAAGAACAATATGGATTTAGGCATGGAGTAGGCACAAGGGATGCCATTGGTTTACTGAAAGTCATAGGAGAAAGGTACATAGAAAAGAATATAAAAGTATACACAGTATTTGTAGTCTTAGAGAAGGCATTTGACAAAGTGAGGTGGGATAAGCTCTTGGAGATACTAAAAAAACATGGAGTGGAATGGAGAGAGAGAGAGAGAGAGAGAGAGAGAGAGAAGACTGATCAAGGAATTATATTACAGCCAAACAGCAAGAGTAAGAATAAGAGGAGAATTAACAGAAGAAATCAGACTGGGGAAAGGTGTTCGACAGGGTTGCTGCTTATCACCAACTTTGTTTAATATTTACTTCAAGGAAATTATTTGTGAATGCTTGGATGGTAAAAGAGGTGTCAACGTTAGAGGTAAGAGAATTGAATGTATAAAATTTGCTGATGATAGGGCAGTAATAGCAGAAAATGTGAAGGACCTCCGCAGAATTAAACAAAAAGTGTGAAGAGTATGGAATGAGCATAAACTAAAACGAAATTAATGATACTTGTAGGTAAAGGCGAAAAAGCGACATTCAAGATAGGGGGAGAAATTATTGAACAGGTGAATAAGTTTAAGTATCTTGGAACTATTGTGACTGAAGACCTTCACTCTATAACAGACATAAAAGCTCGAATTGCCTTAGCCAAGGAAAGCTTCAACAAGAAGAAAAAACTTTTGTGGCCCGCTAGAGAAAGATCTGAGGAAGAGACGTGCAAGGTGTTACGTGTGGAGTATATGGCGCTGAAACATGGACATTAAGGAAGAACAGAGAAGAATAGAGGGATTTGAGATATGGATTTGGCGAAGAATTGGAGTAAACTGGGAAGATAAAATATCAAATGAGGAAGTTCTGAAGAGAGTGGGAGAAGTGAGGAGCATGCTGACCGTAATCCAAAATAGGAAGAAAATTGGATAGGGCATAGACAATACATTACTACGAGTAGCAATTGAAGACTCAGATACTGTCAAATAACAATATCATCACCAAATCTCAGAGTTTTGATTTCCTCTCCTTGGATTGTGATTCCTTTTCCAAATTCCCCTTTGATGTCCTCTATTGCCTGTTCTATGTAAACATTGAAAAGGAGAGGGGACAAGCAGCAGCCTTTGCTAACTCCTTTCTGGAGAATTCATAGAAAATTCGTTAACATTTGCCCTTTAACAGCGTGCGGTTTAGAATATAAATTTTAGTGGATGAACTGTGAAAGTGAATTTCTGAGTATAAAATTGATACAGCGAGTCCACCGTGGAGAGATTCGAACCGTCGAAAAGTAATATTCACATTATTATTGTTATTATTTTTATTATTATTATTATTATTATTATTTTGATAAGGGGAAGGCCCATAAAACGAATAAAAATGCAAGACTCTCTGGGGCTCGCATTATCATACTGTAACCGTGCCATTAAGAGGAATGCTAGGATTCAAGAAGGAATGTCCCTGAAACTAGTAATCAGTGCAATATGCATCACAATTTTGATTGCTTGTCTTTATAAGTGATTCTAATCAGGGAATTTTTAGGTTTAGGCCAGATTCAATGGAACTTGATAGGATGATCAATTAAAACATCATATGCTTAATGATAATTCTGCCGTAAAAATGTTATTTTCCTACTTAAGACAGTAATTTGTTGTTGCGGTGGAAGGTGGGTTATCGGAAGACGTGAGCTGCAATCAATTAAAATATCAGAACATCGTTACACGGCTGCTGTTGTTTCACAGGCTGTCTACAGCATGACAAAATGAGTGATCCTGGACAGAAAATCCAACAGTTTTTCTTGTTTTTGCTACCAAAATATATTAAGAACACGAGCTTTAATATATATGTGATTTCATACTACTATAAAATATTGTAGCTTCCGCTGAAAAAGATACAGAAAAAGATAAAACGTACCCTCCCCTTCTACCGCCGAAAGTATGTATTAGAAAATATCGAAGAGATTGTGTTGTTGACTGGAGCAAGGCACAATGCCGAAAAGCCTCGTCCTTTTCTGTCAATGATTTAACCTGCATCTGTCCATATTACATAAATTAATCCAAATGATCTCTGTCCATTCTGCTATATCATCTGTATTGCAGTGTCAGCTATACCTAATAGACAAACATTAGCCTATATACTTGTATCTATTTGACCTGTACATATTTAGATTTTTCTGGCTTGTCAAGTATGCCTTTGTGGGAGCCTCCGCATGGGGAAAGTGTTTAGTTCTGAATATAAATGTAGGCCTATATCTAACCATAATATTTTGAATATTCATACTCTGTATGTGTTAGTAAAACAGGTTTGTAGAGCGTGAAATTCTGTTAATGTTGTGAGCCCATTTCGGTGAAGGCTAAAGTATTTTATGTACCTTTAAAACGTAACTGACACTAAATTTCTGCACTGCATATACAAGGTCATTTTGTGTTATCTGAACCGCCCAGGTTTTGTTCACTAATTAATTATAACACTGCCATTGGTTTTAGGGCAAAACAATTATTACCATCTTCAGAATACCTTAATTGATAATTCGCCCAAGTTTCATTGAAATTTGTCCGGTCCGACCCAAACATTTATCTTGTAAGTTAGGTTCAGGGGCTGGATTAACATTTTCTTCAGCCATTGTACAAATTAAATTTATATTCCTTCTTTCACTTACATGGGAATTAAAGTCTCTTATAATGTTTGACTAGTTTTGGTGGTTAGGAAATCCAAGGGTTCTTCTTAAGTGTTGTGTTTTCTGTATAAACTAGTAAAGTAGATTTTATTGTTTCAGAATTAAAGTTCTTTTCTTTTTCAGAAGTCTAATGGTATGTTTTGTATTCCTGAATAGCTTTACAAGCCAGAAGGTAGTAGCCTAGGATTCAGCGTAGTAGGACTTCGAAGTGAAGAAAAAGGAGAGCTTGGAATTTTCGTCCAGGAGATTCAGCCTAATGGAATCGCAGGACGGTGAGTCGCCATAAAACTATAGGGTGAGCAAATTACAACTGGCACGCTGCACACACATTATTGGCACGAAACATCTTTTGCTCTCATCAAGCCGTCTGGTTTTAAGTTGCTCACCCGGTGTTATTTTTTTGTTTTTCCTTGTGATTTAGCGTTATTTACTGAGCCCTTTAAGGTCCTTCGTAGGATACCTATCTTCCTTATCTATTAGGAAATCGGCATGAGATCTCTCTCTTGGGTCGTCTACGGGTTCTTCGTCACTTGCTTAGGTAAGAGGCGGGTTTCAGTAATTGAAACTATCTACTAAATGAGAAGACTCGAGTCAAAGAAATTGATATTTATTCGTTATTGACGATGAGGTCGAAGAAACTTGACATTATTGTCATCCCTAAACAATGAATTCAGTCTTGTTCATTTAAAAGAATTAAAATGATAACTATGATGAGAGATACTGGCTTTGGAGACCTTAACTCAGCTGCCTGATCCTTACTAGAAACCACTGTCTTAATTTCAGAATGAAATAAAGTCTGGAGATCCCTAAGATCGGCTTCCATGTGAGACTGCATGTACCATCATAATGATTCTTGATTATCCAGCCCCCGTAGCACAAGCTGTGGACTCTTGGTATAATTAAGGCAGTCCAATCGTTATGTGCCGCACAGTTGTTTGTATGGCATGGACCCTTAATTGAATCGATGTGACCTGCGACTATGCCATACACCGACATCTATAAAGTCATTGTGGATGATGTCCACAAGGAATGGCAGATGCCCTAATCTAAGTCACTGAGGTTGATGACCCCATGACCATCCCAATTTCTAAGCTGAAGGTGAACACAATTACGTTACAGTAGTTGATGACTACGGTTTCCACATTAATAAATCCCCAGCACATCTGATTCTCAACAAATTAAAATCAAAAATAACAACATCAAACTCACAACATTTGTGGCAGTCAAGTCCCTTTGCCATCGGACATGTCTCCTTCATCGTTACGTTAATAAGTTGAGATTTCCCAGCAAATAAAACTAAGATTTCCAGAATACATTTTCAAGTTATTCACTTGGTTTTAAGCTAATTCTCAAAACAAGATTTCGCTGAAATAAATTAATAAGTTAAGTAATCTCATAATCCTAATTAACAAATTGTACCTACCCCGGATGAATGTTTTTTAAGATACTTAATTATTTATTTACAATATTGTTTTATGCTCATACTTTTCCTCATCGCCGCTGAAAACGGGATACATTGTAATAATTAACAGTACCATTTATTTCATGACGTCACTCAACAGGCTTACATGATAACACTAACAAGAAACTAGCTTGGATGATCCTAACATTAAATCCTACCATCTGTATAAATTTACACACAACGCAAAATAAACACTCCATGTCATATCGCGTATAACGCCTACGGTTATCCCCTGGACTAATTCCGACACCTCCTTCGATATGGTTTCAGGTCAATGAGACTGAAATGTCGTAATGCACCTCCTCCAACTCTAGGACGGATGGAATACTGCACACCATGTTCTCCACAAGGATGACCTCATATCTCAAGAACCTACATGTGTGCTTTGGGAACAAACAACAACAACACAACACATTCATCCATCACGAACTGTATGGATTGACAGCTATCGTGACATTCAAATGAAACTTTGTACAATCTTCAAATAATATCAGACAACATCACTACAGATTCTCAAATTTTGACATTCCTAAAACTGGTTATTTCCAACGTATCGTACCATCGTCTCATTTCCGTCGCTTCGAAAAAATGAATTCAAGTTTCTACTAAAACGAATCTCTTCTAAATAATGAAATCTAATTCCAAACATTTCACTACAAACGACAAATCTCAGTTACGGTTTCTTTCTAACAGTAAGCTGGCTCGACCACCTACCAGCTGGCTGGAATAACGGACACACGAGCTCCCCCCCCCCCCCCCCGATGTCTCTAAACAAACACACATGTTATTTTAACTTGCATGAAACGAAAACCTCGCCTTGCTAGTAATTCACATGAAATATAATTCTTGACCCACATAGATTATGCGAAGAGATTTACTGTAATTTAAAACATCACTCAAATGTTTTTATCCATCACGGTCCTATGGCTTCACGTGGAATTCTAACTATGGACTGACCCATCTCATCAAATTACACAAAATAACTTCTCGGGTTTCCTACACTGAAAATCCCGGCATCAGCATTACGGGATTTCAACATCCTGATCCACAATCCTTCATTCCTTCCCATTTTTGCAAGACTTGAAACACTCGCTATCACAAATTCTCTACACGACAATAATATGGAATATCTCTTTTGGGTGACCCACAATGCTGTTACATAACACACACTGTGACAACTAACCATCTTTCCCCGCATATCTGAGCTAATATTTCCAAACCAAAACTCACAACTAACTTGCAAAAAATTTACCGTTATTTTTCTCTCATCTATTCTACACAGATTTCAACAGACGTTGGAATAGCATTCCCCTGTAGCATATTTTACCGGTCTCGCCTCGTAACTTCCTTTGACAAAAATTACGTAGCCGAACACAACGGTGTGCCTTCTGCGCCAGCTCTAAATGAATAACCACGGATTATGCTTACATGAATTTCATCTTTACACCGAACAGAATTTTATGATAAATTAACGTCTTAACATTATATTCGTTTCTCAACCATCAAATCTACCACTCTACAACACCTCAGACGTTAGTTTCGCGACTTTCCCGATTATCCAAGAAACATTAAAAATGACCTTTTTTGATATTCCTCTGACATTTTCATGAAATAAAAGGGTAACCAAAATGCGTCACAGATACACACACAAAAAATGGTGACATGAAATAAATAAAAGCACTTTATAAATGTGGTAATTCACATACCTGTAGCCGTACGTCGTCTCCCATCATTACAGGCTCACCATCCTCTCTCACACTCTTTATTTAGCCATCTCGACAGATAGTCTTTTTTTACCATTCAGCTGAAAATGACATTTAAAAAATGCCCGTCACACGTGCTCTTCCTCGCGAACCGAACACGATCGTCAGCACCGATCCGCACACGCAAACTAAGTTAAATACATAATATGGGTTAATTCAGTTGCAGAGCTTCAGCATTACAAAGACCGTCTGTTGCCTTGAAATGAATTTACATGACGGTTACACATGGGAAACCCGTTATCTTGACGGATAATCTTTCTCCACTTGGAGATATTATATAGCCACCTTTGGCCAAACTACCATCCTGTGTGGACTTACTCTACACAACCGATTTTTACTGTTGTTCTGAGTAGCGTACGGTCGCTTCAAATTATCTGAACACAATGCGGGATTGCGAAATGGTGCATCGTTCTTTTGTAACATTTACTTCCACTCTCATGCCGTCTGCATTTACCGCCAAATATTTTACACCTTTTCTACCCCATAAAAATGTACTGATGGCAGATCACGACGTAATACATTGTTGTTTAGTTTAGTAGCGGTGTTGATGATAAGCATTTAAGGATTTCTCTTAACCAACTGAATTGTTAAATTACTTCATAAGACAGGCACTATATTTAGTCGATGTAACAGAGTTCGCACGGACGGGTGCGTTTTCGACAAATTTCCTTCTGGAGCTATTTAGTGGTCTAAAATTTTTACCATTAATGACCAAATTTTCACTTACAATTTCCCGACGTTTACTACGGCAGTGATTAGTACCACTACATGCGGAACACTACGGGCTTTCGTTGTCTGTGATTAGTACCTTTATATGAGCGACATCGTGGGTCGGCATTGCCTATGATTGGTACCCACTGTGAGGAACACCACGGGACATATGGTACTTGTACCGTGAGTCTACGCTACTTTTGATTAGTACCGCAACATGACAAATACCATGGTTCTACTTTCCAAGCGATAAGTACCATTATGAGAATCCGATGAGCTATATTTTGGATCCCTTTAGCTTGCAAACATCATCGATTCAGTACTGAGCTATAGAAGCAGACGCTTGGTCAGTATTACTATTGTTTTCCGTCAGTTTCTGAGACTGAGTCATTGCGAGTCGTCTCCACTGATTGTTTTAACTTCATATCCATCCGTTCATTTTTCGTCCTCACGCTTTGAATTCTGGTCAGTGGAGGATTTTGGACGTTTATTTTGTCATTGCATTTCGTCTCATTTCGTACCATCGGGGGCCGATGACCTAGATGTTAGGCCTCTTAAAACAACAAGCATCATCATCATCATCATCATCATCATCAGCTATGACAAATGCTTGAATGACTTCGGCGATTTTGCATTTTTTTAAATGATGTCGAAAGAAAGTAGCGTTTATTTTTATATTTTCTTATCTTTATTTGTTCACCCACAAAACGTACGTTATTTCGGCCACATAGCTGCGAGCTTGTATTAGGGAAGATAGCGGATTCGAACCTCCCTGTCGACAGCCCTGAAGGCGGTTTTCCGGTAGTGCTCAAATATTAGCGCTATACCGTAATTAAGTTCAGGTTCGCTTCTCATCCCATCTTCGCTATATCTGGTGTCTATGCGACGTAAAACAGATAGCAATAAAACAATGCATATACCATATAGAGAACCATGATTTGTTTCATTTCAGCATCGGATGATCTACCATAGGCTTCCGTGTAAATTTCCGTGAAAAACGGGAAATCTCAACATTTTGGCTTACTGTATTTGGTTTTACCAGTTCGCATTTCAGTTGTTTATGAAGTTAAAGTTCTAACACTTCGCACATGCTCATTTAGTATATTCATCTGTGTGAGACTAAACTTTACTATGCTTGTTACCACTGATATTATGCAAATAGATTTTATTGATCTACGAACTGTATCAAGAATTCGTTCCTCGAGATGCTGTACTTCCGTGTCGTCTTAATGTCAGTGATGTATGCACCGGGTGCTTCGGATATATGCTCCGCAGTATGTTGGGTTGCCGCACCTGGCAGGCGCGCTCTTATGCAAACGAAAGCGAATAGTAAAACACAGTATGTATGGATATTGTTTAAAATAGACCCTCCCTGTTCTAAACCCCTATTAATACTACTTTTGTTTTATTATGCCCTTCTTGTACGGGTGCTTTGAGCAGTGCACAGAGTTATCACACGGCGTTTCAGCAAATTCAGCTCCCCGGCAATTTCTCGTTCGTGCGTTGTTGCGGGTAGCCTTTCCGTACATGACCGAAAACTCCCACAGTAGGCTAGGTAGACCACTTACTTTACTGCGGAGTATGTATCTGAAGTACCCGATGCTACAGAATGATGACTGTTATAATCCTTCCGGAAATTAAGAATGGGATATGTGGAATAATGTCATTTATATATGAAAATCGTTTACCTATGGTACTTTGCTTTTATTGAAATATAGCAAGTTAACGGCCTATTGTATTTGAAAAGGGAATGAAGGAATACATTCTGAAGTAAACTTAACTAGCATCAGAAGGCAACGATTAGTAAGAGAATTCATTTTTCAGAATATTCCCTGGATGATTACTAATAGTAGCAATGATTTGATGCATTTCCTTTTTCCCGTTATGCGCATTATACGCAAGCGTCTCACATTTGGAGTGTTCTTTCATAGTAAAACTTTTTTGGTTTTGTTTGACGTCACATGAACTCATTCATTTTCGGCGACGCTGATATCGGACTGTCGAACCCTACTGTCGGCAGCCCTGAAGATGGTTTTCCGTGGTTTCCCATTTTCGCACCAAGCAAATGCTGGGGCTGTACCTTAATTAAGGCCACGGCCGCTTCCTTCCCACTCCTAGCCCTTTCCTATCCCATCGTCGCCATACAACCTGTCTGTGTCAGTGCGACGTAAAACAACTAGCAGAAAAATATATATGTCGGACTGGGAAGATAGCGGCTGTGGTCTTAAGGTACAGCGTTGGCATTTGCTTGTCGTGAAACTGGGAAATCACGGAAAATAATCGCAAGACTGTCGACGATGGAGTTAGAACCCATCATCTCCCGAATACAAGTTTACAGCTATTTCACCCGTACCGTGCAACCAACTCGCCCGGTCCTTCGTAGTAAGGTAGACTCATGGCGCGACAGCTCATTCGAGGCTTGGCTTGTCAAGGTGATTGCTGCTCAGTCAAATGGCTGGCAGATACTGGAGTAACATGTGGTTGGCGTAATATCCTAAGCCTATTGCTCGGCTTTCGTGACCGAGTCCGCTGCTTCTTATATCAGTAGCTCCACAGTTGTTCTTGTGAGGCTGAGAGAACGCGTTCCAGCCCCCGGTCCAAAATATCTCTTGAGTGATCAGAAATCGAGCCCAGGTCCTCCCGGTAAGGGACAGGCACGCTGCTCTTCAATCCTTCGAAGTAGAGGTTTTAATAATGGTCAAGAGTTGAACAATAGCCTAGACTGTTGATACAGAAACGGTGCGAGATATTTCGTATTAGTCATCCTTGTAGTGCCCATGGCAACGAAATCTGTTTCGTGATGAGTGTGGACGTCGGGTAATTTGTCACAGTCAATAATTAGTAGCTAGCAGCTGCCCTGTTACTCTTCGAGACCTGACTTGTCTTCTCAATTTCCGTGTGAGTGATGAGCTGTTTATACAAGCGCGAGCGGACTCGCGTCATTTTCCTCAGATCCAATGAACGTTTTATCTTTGATGTTTAGTGATTGAATCTTCTGAAATTGATCGTGTTATAGTACTACATTTCCTTGGTCAGAAACTGTAATTATCATTTACGTATATAGACCTTTGTCGGTGTCGTTTATTGTAATAGAATTTGCGAAATGAGGTAGGAACTGCCGTGTGAAGTAAAGGTCTAACGAAGCGATAAACAGGTCCAGTGCGAGATCACAATCTTTCAGTTAGTCGTGGAACGTCTGACAGTGGAGTACATTTACAAAAGTATATATCGAATATCGCGGACTTGCAAGGAGTACTACAGTGATTGCATAATATAGGATTGCGGTGAATCGTAAATTAATAATCACGTAATGAGTAACAGGGATTGCCGGACTGTCAAGGAACATTCCCGAAGTGCCTAACTGATAATCGTATGAAATCAGATACGATGGAAAGTTCGGAAATAATCAATGCTTACTGTACCAATTTTAGCAGCTCATAGTGGTAAGTAAACATGCTTATGAGCCTAGATAAATATTGCAATAGTAAAGAATACGACTCGGCTATGATTATTATTCGACTAATATTATCTGTCGTTACATACTATAACATGCTTGTGGCACATGATGTAATAAATGTAAACGACGGTAAACACCTTGGGTGAATGATGCATATGTGCAGTTGGGAGTTGAACAACACGTGCCTTTATTGTATCAGTTAACATTGTCAGGAGCATGAAATGAATCACATTCGCCATCAAATGTAGCGTTGTTCTAGACGTGCGTAATCATGTTACTGAATATGGGGGCACTGAACTGTTTATGAATAAGTACTTGTAGGTTGATGACAGCGTTACGACTCTGAAGGTAAACATCATTGTTGTGGAGAAAAGTACGCTCTCAAAAACATTAGGCGAACTTATTACATTCAGGAAAACAGTGTGCGTCTAAAGGTTGAATAAGGGAAGTTGCACCATTTACTCGTATCCGTTTATCCGGAATAACGAACATATTTTGTTGATGGAGTGAAAATTAATCTAGAATGGACAATATGTTATTCCAACATTGGGAGAAATAGTTACCCCGCAATGTTTACCGGGACCTCGGCGAATTTGACCTCGGCCGGATTGTCGGCGCCAGACGTATGGGTCATTCCGTCTCTGAAGTCGTGCAGGCACTGGACTTTTCAAGGGTCACCGTATCAAGAATATACCGTGAGTACGTGGATTCTGGCAAAACCAGACGCGCTGGTGATAGAGCTCGCCATCGGCTAGTTCGAAGCTTCAAAAGAGGTCGCTTGAACAAATGAGTAGGTGTACTAGTTGGTATACGCCGATGGCCCGATATGAGTGCGTTGTCAACCACATGAGGCAATGGATCCCTCTTTACCAGAAGGGTACAGTTCAGGCCTGTGTTAATGCTATCCTTGAATGGGGACTGCCATTTGGGATGATGTAGGACCTCTGGTACATCTGATAACGCCCTTCAGCGGCTAACGTTACCAGAAACCTGCTGACAGATCATGTTCACCCCCTTTGTTCGCCTCCAGCACCCTCCAGCCCATTGCTCCCGAACTGTTGCTGACTGGTTCGATGAGCACTCCACGGATGTGAAGATGCTTGTCAGGCTCCTGTAAAGTTCCGATCTCTGTCACATTGAACCTATCTGGGATGCTGTCGAGAGGGATGTGCTTACCCGGGAACCTGCTCTGTCCACTCTTCGTGGATTATGAAAGTCTGTGCAGCGATCGTGGATCAGTATGGCTCCCCAACGCTTCCGGTGTCTTGTTGAGTCCATGCCGCGCAACTTCGCCGGCGTAATCAAGGCGAAAGCGAGTCCTACACTCTACTAGCGAGGTATCTCTATAATTCAATTGCTCATCAGTGTGTGTATATGTATGTTAGGAGGTCGGATCATGTTGTGGTGAACGGAGGGACCAAGTGTGCTACTTGGTTCAAGTTAAGCAATGAGAAGTGTGGATATAAGTTTACCTTCCCTAGATACAATATGCTGGATTACATGCGAATGTGGTATCCCACGCGCTGATTTCACTCCGATAACGCTTATTTCACCGATGCTAGATACTGTGCAGTCTCTGCCAACCATTACGGATTTCCGTAATTCGTACGGATTTCATGATAATACGTATTACACTATTACGGTTAGGAGCATATTTATTACGGAAAATCAGGTTTTTTAAAATTTTACTTACCTCATGAAAAATTACAAACGTTCAATCCTAAATGAAACGCCTGGTGACATTGTTGCATCACGATGCGCATACCCATCATGCCTCACTCTGGTCATCTTTGTTTTTGCCTTTTCTTTGTCCGCGTTATACCTCACAAGGCAGTGAAATGCAGGTCTTTTCAAGCCAAAAAGTGGACACAGCTGTTCCGCCTTTCTGCCGCTAGTTGGCAGGTTTTAGTCCTGTCCTTCCCGAGAATTAACATTGTGAAGATAGCTCTCCAAAGCATTAGAGGGTCCTTTCTGTCTAAAGAACCAGGATTAGCTAATTTCTTCAGTTATCTTGGGATCACTACGCAAACTACAATAAATTCCTTTAGAATCCACATAAGGGAGAGAGCAGCAGCTTCTGTCAGAGCAATACATAAAATTAAAGACAGCAAAAAAGCTGTCTGTAAGAACAGCACTAAAAGTATTTCACACTGCAATTAACCATATTCGTCGCCATAAGACCTATCTGTGTCGGTGCGACGTAAAGCTCCTAGCAAAAAAAAAAAAAAAAAAAAAAAAATTAACCGTATTGCTGCCTATGGAATAGAAATTATTTGGGAAAAACTATCTTGAGCCGATCTCCAGAAAACAGTTACGGTACCTTTTCCAGACATAGTCCGAAATTGGCATGACATACATGACGTCTGTAACATAAAACAGTGGTACATTTCACGAAATTCTGCCAGAGAAATTATGCTTCGCAGTAGACGATGACAGACTAACGTGGTTAACCTTTATGACGTTTATTGAAAAGATACAAACCAATGCAGACCAAACACCTAAAATCAGCAAATAAACACACGAAGCTGTCCAACTGACAACAAATTCGACTGTGGAATGTATTTGGTATTTATTATCCACAAGCTTCCTTTACATTTTAAGTCGCAACCTGAGTAGTGACGACATTGAACTCTTCTTCGGCCACTTACGAACGAAAGGTGGTTATAATTCGAGATCATGCTTATATGTCATGGAAACAACGTTGAAAACTGGCACGATAAATATGTCGGATAAAAGTAATGCGGAAAGTAATTCGTTCAAGACATTAGATGCCATCAAGCAGCAATGTGCCGCGGTAGAGATGCAAAAAATTAACTGAAATTTTCTACCCAAGGCTATTTCAGAGTTACTCGACTTACCAGTAAAAAGATCAGCTAGAAATAATATTTTCTTTGTATAAAACGTCTAAAGTAAACAATACTTAACGTGCCCAATCTCAAAAGAACTGTCATCATTGGCTGTGATAGGTGGATACTTCGTTGGAATTGGCGAGGAAAATTCACTGTGTTTGATCTGACTAGAGCAACTTCCCGGAAATAATCCCAACAGCCCTTTGATGTGCCTAATGAAGGCACAAGACCGAGGTGCATTGCGTTACCCGCTACCCATTGAGAAAGTTTTTCTTCTTAAGAAATGTTCCTAAATTCACTTCGCTTGCCGTACAATATGTAATAATAATAATAATAATAATAATAATAATAATAATAATAATAATAATAATAATGTTATTTGCTTTACGTCCCACTAACTACATTTACGGTTTTCGGAGACGCCGAGGTGCCGGAATTGTGTCCCGCGGGAGTTCTTATACGTGTCAGTAAATTACTGACACGAGGCTGACGTATTTGAGCACCTTCATATACCACCGGACTGGGCAAGGATCGAACATGCTAAGTTGGGGTCCGAAGGCCAGCGCCTCAAAGAATATGCAAAAAATACTAATATACTTAAGAAATTAAAAGTATTTGTTGTTCCCAAATTCATACAAATATTTATATGTGAGGAATGTAATCAGGAGCCACTCCCTGGCATTATTGCAACGAAGGTCCTCAAACCAGTACTTGACAGTCATGCAGGAAATATTACAAATGACATTGATTTCGTGAAGAATTTCATGACAATGCCGTCAGAATCCATATGAAAGAGAGAGCAGCAGCTTCTGTCAGAGCAATATATACAGTAAAATTAATGACATCAATAAACTGTCTATAAGAACAGCACTAAAAGTATTTCACACTGCACACGGAAACTGTTAAAATTATGGTTCCCATTACGCAGCAGAGTATTTACAAGTATTTGACGTGTATTGTTAAAACGGTTATTTATTAAAAGATGAAATGAAAAGCCTTTTGCGGCTTCGCATTATCGCGCCATATCCATTCAGTCAGTTATCACGCATGGTACTTGTCCCTGCTTTCTTATTCCAATTATTTTGTGGTTAAGGACTGTTTAAGTGCTGCAGAAATGAAGCGGGCCTATTATTCCAACAATATGACAGGAAATAAAAAATATTGTGCTCTCGAAGCATCGCGATAAATATACAGAAAAATCGCTTGTTTAATAACCTCGAAAATTAATATTAACCACGTGTTTTTTAGCATGTGGTGGTGTGATTTTCCTGTGACCTATGGTGGTAGAGATGATTGTAGAAGGCATATTGAATCTGTGAAACACAAATTAAATAGGAAAAATAACTTACATTTCTTTATCAGTAGTGGGGAAAATAGTGTTAGAAATGCAGAATTCCTGTTTACATCTTTCCTTGTAGAACATAACACTATATTATCACCTCTAACGAATGCTTTTTGTTATATTTACTCATCTGAACACTCCTGTATTACACTGTTATATATAGGTAAACAGGCTTGAGGAAAAACACTTATTAAAAGCGTCTGTAAACACCACATTGCACTTATTATTTTATTGGTAACATGTTCTAGAATGACAGTCTACGATTTTAATTTTTATGATCTTGACTTCAAAATCAACAGCATGTTTCCAGTTATTCGACTGGGTCAGGAATGGAATGAAGGAAGCCCCCATCTAGCGGCGAGAATATGAATTGTGCCGGCTGCCTAAGCCTGTCGCACTCTTCTGGGGCAACGATTAATGAATGGCAGATGAAATGAAATGATATTGGAGTGTGTTGCTGGAATGAAATATGGGAAAACCGGAGTACCCGGAGAAAATCCTGTCCCGCCTCCGCTTTGTCCAGCACAAACCTCGCATGGAGTGACCGGGATTTGAACCACAGAACCCAGTGGTGAGAGGCCGACGCGCTGCCGTCTGAGTCACGGAGGTTCTATGATTTCGTGACACTTTAAGAAATTGCTTTGCGCTGCTTTTAGCTTGTGGGCTGTAGTTGGATTCTCTCTCTTCAGTAACCAGCAGTAATCTGCCAGGATAGTCTTGCTCCATTTCTATTAGATCCTTTCTCCTTTCTCTTTGCTCAGCATTCCTAGGTTTGATGTTTCCTGGAGTAAAGTTGCAAATTTAAAGAATGAAAGTGGTCAAATGAAGTATAACACACTCAGTAAGGTTATGTATGTTTTGTCAGTGCCAAATAGTAAATGCACACCCAAAAAGAATCCTTAGCATTGTAAGAAATAATCAAACTGAATTCAGGTGGGGTCTACTCACTAAGTACAAATACATTGTCATAGCTCCTCATTGAAAAATAATTAAAGATAGCATCACATGGTGCTGCATGTTTCAAGAAAAGATCCACTGAGAAACAACAGTTACAAGAGTTGGCGTGCTACATCACTAAATTTATACCAGAATAACTGATGACGAGGCTTGTTGTTTAAAGGGGCCTAACCTGAGTGACTCAGACGGTTGAGGCGCTGGCTTTCTGACCCCAACTTGGCAGATTCGATTCTGGCTCAGTTCGGTGGTATTTGAAGGTGCTCAGATACGTCAGCCTCGTGTCGGTAGATTTACTGGCATGTAAAAAGAACTCCTGCGGGACTAAATTTCGGCACCTCGGCGTCTCCAAAAACCGTAAAAGAAGTCAGTGGGACGTAAATGAAATAACATTATCAAATAACATGATTATTAATATCTAAGGTCACGGCCCACCAGAGTCACTAAACAGGTATTTAAATATGTACATTTGTTTTAGGTTAGGTATGTTTTAAAAGTGAAAGTTCGAGGCGTCCGTATCTATGCTTCCCTTTATTCTGCGATTACTCTGATTACCGATTCCCCATTCCAAAGATTGGCAGGTCTGATATCATAATTAAATTCAGATTGGTCGGTATTTAGAATTTCAGCTGACGAATAATTAAAAACGATCGTGTCAGTGAATTCAATACCAATTCAGTCGCAGGATTCTCAATTTCTCCTTGCTATTGACATGTTTGTTAGTTACAAAGTGCGTAACTTCGTGAACGAAGCGGCCGTGTATGTTAAATCGTTGAAATGCAGAAATTATTGCATGGCTGAGAGTGGGACTCCTAATTGTCCTCCCGAGTCTGCATGCATTGTCTTCCGACCCTCATGCGAGAAGGTACATTCTACTCAGATGAGTTAAAATCGAACCCTGTTAACTAAGCTCCCTGAGAGAAACGTGATGATGATGAAACACCAAACCAAACCCTTGGCGTAATAGTCCGTTAGGGCCTTAGCTTGCAAGACGCCTGCTGCCTTGATAGATGCCTGCAGATACTGGAGGCATACGTGGTCAGCGTGACGGTCCTCAGCCGTATTGGCTTTTGCGACCGAGTATGCTGTCTCTCATATCAGGTAGCTCCTCAGTTGGTCTTACGAAAGTGAGTGAACACTGTTCCTGCCCTCAGTTCAGAATTTAAATACCTTGGATGGCCGAGAATAGAACACGGGTTCTCCGTGTAAAAGTCAGGCACTCTACCCCTACACCACGGGGCTTGCGATGATATTGAGTATATTATTATTATTATTATTATTATTATTATTATTATTATTATTATTATTATTATTATTATTATTATTATTATTATTATATTGCTGCTCAGTAGGGGTACCCCTGAGGATCCTGTTATAATAATAATTATGTATAGTATCTAAATATGCGAAAAATAATGTGTACGTTCAGTGAGTGAGTGAGCATTCAGATGGGAGAATAAAATCTGTCTGAACATTTTAATGAGAATCGTAGCAAGTCCGGAGTCGTCCTGAAACTTCTTGAATTCGGAAAAGCACGTCTTGCACTAATGAGGAGGCCTTATTTCCCAGGTTGTACCTTCCATAAATATGGGATTGTTAGGTCATAAAGAAGATAGCCACCACCAATCAACACGCCAGCAGCAGGAAGATATACGTACACCAAGAAAAAGCACTCAAGACCTGAAATAGTGGTCGATGGGCTAAAATCCTCACGGAGCAGGCCCTGTCTGCTCCAATGAGATGGCTCTGTATAATATTACCTTCTTTTCATCTTTGACAGCCGCTGCTTGTTCTGTGCGCTGTTCATTGTCGTGAAGATACCGAGAGCTTGATTCTTTATTTCTAGGCATGTTTGTATTTTAATTCTTCCGTTCCTTTAGACACCTAATTAGATTAATACACTCTTTGAATGCATTGTGTAAGATAAATGGAAGTTGCATAAGTAGACGAGCAGGAGTTTATTTGAAATCAGACTTATTATTCTAGTCTTATCCGTGGTAAGTTTGTTCAAGACATTCTTTTCTAACTCTTCATTATCATGTTAAATAAAATTACAATATCTCGTGCTGCTTCCTTTCTCTCTCGCCCGTGCTTTTCCTTTATCGTTTCATTTATTTCGTTGTCTGTCAAAACACTGCGCGTTTTACAACTTTGAAAGACAGCGCGAAGAAATATGATCATCAAATGAGACTGCTTCACATTGTTTCAAGTTGGTATATTCGTGGGAGTTAGAGTATGAAGATATAACTTCACTCGCAGAAGTGACACTCGTAATGTATGCTAGCTCCATGTGTTCATATTGTGGTGCCATCCGTCAGTTCTCACTTGTTCGTGTCCGCCTCCGTAGCGTAGCGGTTAGTGTTATTAGCTGCCGTTCTCGGGGGCCCGGGTTTGATTCCCGGTGCCGCCAGAAATTTAGGAACTGCAGGAGGGCTGGTATGTGGTGTAAATGGTATATGCAGCTCACCTCCAATGGGGGTGTGCCTGAAAAGAGCTGCACACCTCGCGATGAGGACACGAGTTTGCATTTGTTCCTTACTCAGGCACTACGGAGGTTTATCCGCCGAACTAGAAGAAAGCAAAATGTGATGGCCTGCAAAGCCCTAAACCCCAAAAACTTATCAATAATTTTACACGGAATGGCTAGTGTTGTTAGCTGAGTTGTGCTGTGTTCTGTTGCTTCTCATGTCAGTTAGGTGAAATTACTGCTGCAGTTACAAAAACGAACCTAACATTGGTGGGTCCTCAACAGCTAGTCTATAAATATAAAGCAGAATGTGTGTGCGTGTGTTTTTTTTTCATGTACAAATCCATACCGTTCTATCAATCTGAACCAAATTTAGCATACTTACCACTTATTTATTTATTTATTTATTTATTTATTTATTTATTTATTTATTTATTTATTTATTTATTTATTTATTGACTTGTTTTACATGGCATGGCTCAGGCTATGAAGCCTGTTGTTATGCCAAACCATCTTATATGTGCTACATTGTACAAACTACAGAGTATTAAGATTTCTAATTACATATAATTAATTATAAAATTAAACTTAAATAATAGTTATAAACAAAAGGTAAATTTCTGAGAGTCACTATTAAAAACACATTAAATACTAGTTTCTTAAGTCTTTGTACCATTTATAACATTTTTTAAAATACATTTCTACTATGTATGCCTCTAATTACAGGACCCTGCGCGTAACCCTGTCTACAATAAGTTTTAACAGCCCTGTCCATTACCTAGATTGAGGCCCTTTGACCTGTTAACGTAGGCTGGTATAGGCGAAATATCGAATTTCTCGTACAAGGACGGGATAAAGCTCATTTTAAACCTCACGACGCGAAGAACGAAAGTCGTTGAGTTCCTACCGTACTGAAAACCATGTTTTGAGGTCCTAAAACCAACCGTTACGGAGATATGGGCACTACACTATCCCCACTCTAGGAATCTGGTGAAGAAATGACCGGCCGTAACCAGGGCGAAGTCAGCTCAAGGATTCTACAGCAGAATACAGCCTGGTGTTCGAAGTAGGCAAGTGCGTGAGTATAGGCAAGGCCTAAGAGAGATTCTGCTTAAACATTTCAAACTCATAGCTACTGTTAATCTGCTGAGATACTTATTGTTTCTGGGACCACATTTCCATACTCTTATTAGCATAAATTGTGAGTAGCACCAAAGTGCTTTCGCTATTTACAAGGCCAGTTTCCAACTACCGTTAATCTGCCGAGATACTCTCTATGGGGTCTGGATACACATTTCCATACTATTATCACGATAATGATTGTGAATAGAACATAAGTGTTACTTTCGTTATTTACAAAATATTATCTTTAAATATGTTAACTAGCGCCCTGCGGAAGGGGGATGGAAAGGGTGTGAAATATATAAAAAAAAAAAAAAAAAAAAACAGAAAAGGACCCATATTAATGTAGAATCGATAGTTTTGGGGTCGCTGAGATGAATAGTGACATTCCGGATGTTGTTTTAAGTCCAAGTTCAGACCCCGTCGGCATTTGGGAGTGGGAAGGGGTAAAACGATAATGTGCAAAATGACCAAGAGGTGTCATGATTCCATAGTTTTCGGGATTCCTAGGCTGATTGGTGGCGGCTCCAGTGACAGAATCGTGTACATATCCATAGCGTGACGCGTAAATATTTTTTAATTATTATTTGTTTGAAAGGATCAAGTACTTCCCAGACAAAATGGGGTGAATCAAGGAAATAGTTCAACGCGAAAGTAAATAATCTCAAATTAAAACTTAAAATTATACACATAACAATATTTCTAAATCTACAGCAGAAAAGAGTTCGTAAACTATCAATCAACGTCTCAGTAAAGACATGTGCAACAGTTCACTTCAAACAGCAAATACAAATCCTAAAAGAAAACGTTCAAAACAGTACACGAGGAGAACTACAGCTAGTATTAAATATATGTCTAAATGTCCGTTTTAGCTTAAGTAGTAATTACTGACACTTCTCTAAAACGCAAAAAGGTGGTGTTCATATTTCATTAATGTTAATATGTTCACTTAATCTTCTCTTGGAAATGAGTGTGTTTCAGTTTTAAATATATATATAATTTTTTGAGTTAGATGACAGAATATTACGCTGAATATCATGGTGTGTATTTGAAGTTAATGAACCATAAATTGATCATTAATTTTTTCAATGAAATATTGGTTAAACATCGTTGAATGATTCATTGGAACGTGTACTTAGATAAGAGAAGGAAATAGAAAGCGAATAGACGCCACCAATATTCTTTTCTCGATAGCTGCAGTCGTTTAAGTGCAGCCAGTATCCAGTATTCGGGAGATAGTTGGTTCGAACCCCACTTTCGGCAGCCCTGAAGATGGTTTTCCGTGGTTTCGCATTTTCACCCCAGGCAAATGCTGGAGCTGTACATTAACTACGGCCACGGTCGCTTCCTTCCCAGTCCTAGCCCTTTCCTGTCGCATCGTCGTCATAAGACCTATCTGTCTCGGTGCGACGTAAAGCCAATTAAAAAAAAAAACTGAAGCAGTTCTGTAGCTAATTTTGAACCAAAGTTAAAGAAAGTCGGCACTTCAAACAGCTACTGAGAAATTGAAGACCATTGGCTCATTACCGGCTGAAGTTTAAATTTGTTCTTGTAATTCTGGTGTTTTGTGGGAGGTAATTCCAACTTCAGTGAGAATGACCCTACTTTCGTTGGCGTTCTCATAATGTAAAAGTGAGAGCAGAATAAACAAGAATTACCCATAATGCTCCGTAGGGAACTGTATTAGCTAGAAGAACTCATTAGCATTCTGTGGAGCTTCTTCTTTTGTCAGTCGTAATTCCCAAACCACATCACTTGAGTTTTATCTTTCTAAGTTAACTCTCGTAAAGTTCTCAACAAATCCAACTTTGCCATCTTATTTTAAATAAATTCGTGTGGTTTACTTTGAGAGCATTCATTTTACGTTCCAGTGGCTTAAATCGCAAGGATACAAATAACCCTGCATTAGAATTTGCGTTATTACAAGGATAGCTCTCACTGTTTCTCAAGTATGAATTCTTACATTCTTAACGTAGTGATAGACAATAAATCGTTGACAAAATGATTAAGAGTGCGGTGTTGGTTTTGTCAAGTTCCCATATAATCTGTCAGGCAAGTCTTCAACACGTAACAACCGGCCTACGCAGTGACCCTGGCGTCTATTAAAACCTTGTAACGGAATTAAACAAATTATTATTTATTGACCGGCTCAATGGCTGTGTGGCCCTGGCCGTCGTTTTAGAGAGCCTGGGTTCTATTTTCGGGCCAGGTCTGAGTTCTTAACTGCGTATGGTTAATCCGACTCGGGGACTAGGCGGTTGCATTAATCTTAGTACACATCTCTTCATCTGCATAACAACATTGTACTACCAACCGCAACAGAAACACGTAATAGTTGAATACACAATTCCACGTTGAGGTTGGCGTCGTAAAGGGCATCTAGCCGTAAAATGGGTCAAATCCACACGCAGTATTGACCCCACTAAATTGTGAAAAAGGCCAAGACGAATATACTGGATGAATCCGCCGGCCTGTACTTCATATTTATGCAACCCGTACAATTTTAATCTAACGTGAAAGTATCCCCCCCCCCCCTCCCTATCGTCCTATAAATAGTTCTTGTGGAGGTTCGCTACCAGCAATAAGGAGGTAGTAATGAACGAACACATAGGTCCGACTCCTTGGCTAAATGGTCAGCATTGTGGCCTTCGATTCAGAGGGTACCGGTTTCAATCCGTAGCAGATTCGGAGATTGTAATCGCAATGATTAATTCTTCTAGCTCGGAGACCGAGTGTTTTTGCCCCAGCATTCTCCTCGTCATCTTCACGCAACACACCACATACCAACCTTTAGAAACATGCAATGATGATTACATCTCTTCACATAGGGCTGGCTTCAGGAAAGGCATCTGCCCGTAAAACAGGGCCAAATTCACATGTGCAACACAGTTCTCACCTGTGACCTCACAGATGTGTGGGAAATAAAAAAAGATGAAGAAGAAGAAGTATGAACACACAGAGCGATGCTGCTCGAAGAAAACGAACACTCCGTGTTGATCAGTAACTGGGATGGTACTGAGATGTTACGGTATAATGACTGAAAGAGATTTCACCCGGACGCGGTGGTTAACGACCAGCTGTGTGTTTTTGTGTTCGGAGGTTCATCCCCGTGGTGACCAAATATTTTTATGCATTTATTTCAGTCTCATGTCAGCCACAACAATGAAGACCAATAGTAATTATTACGACCACATATTCGATGTACTCAATTGTGTTTGCATGTTAGATAGCCTTAACGTACTGCGTATCCTGACGAAGTTTATTTGCTCACTTTTAGAACCTATAGATTTGAAACTTTGTTTCGTTAAAGCATAGATACGCGACTCTTCATTACTACATTTGGTTTAGAGATTCTTTGAATTTTTGATAGTTATGAGTATCGTCAACATTTAACCTTAGGATTTTTCCCTCGTGGTCGTATATGAAACCAAGAGAGTAGCTGTAGATACAGCAAATTTAGAAGTAATACGTTTAATTATTTCAACGTTTTACCATTTTACCATTTTAAATTCTGGCACTGATGAAACCTAAATGCAAAAATATGCAAAAGCTGACAGAATCGCTTGAAAATATGTTTGATATAAATCTTCTTGATATAAATATTACCTGAAGACGACTTTAGACCTCCCCCACCCCCCTTGTTTTCTAGGGTTGTTTTAGCTTCTCTTCCTTGAATTAGCGTCCACCGTATTTTTTATCTTCCATTTTAATGTGTCTAGCACCGATGGAATTGCGCTCTGATTGCATAGCTAGATGTTCTAGTACCGTAACTTTTCTTCCATTTCCGATGTTAATTGTTAATCACAGCATATTAGACCCCCAGCATTATGATTTTACGCCCCGCAATAACATTTTTTTGACACACGGTTCGAAATTATACGGTTAAAAGTTTCATTAACATTCTGAGTTTCCCATAGAAGCCTACGCACTTTTTTGAACAAGTCGGAGTTGGTAAGATTTCTATAAAGTAACTCGATAACTAATACTGCTTCTTGCCGGGCTGATTGGCTCAGACGGTTGAGGCGCTGGCCTTCTGACCCCAACTTGGCAGGTTCGATCCTGGCTCAGTGGTATTTGAAGGTGCTCAAATACGTCAGCCTCGTGTCGGTAGATTTACTGGCATGTAAAAGAACTCCTGCGGGACTAAATTCCGGCACCTCGGCGTTTCCGAAGACCTTAAAATAGTAGTTAGTGGGACGTAAAGCAAATAACATTATTATTATTATTATTATTATTATTATTATTATTATTATTATTATTATTATTATTATTATTATACTGCTTCTTCATGAAGTTACTGATCTTTGTAGATATCTTTGCACCTAATAATGTTAAGACTTTTCATCTGTAGAAATCGCGCGAAGGAATATTGTCCGTACAGCCTTCCTCATTCTTTCCCAATGAAAAATGTTAATTACCCATTGTTGCCTTACAACAGAAGTCCTGCAGTCTGTATATTTCAAATTAGGAATGTGTATTTCTGTTCCCATGCCTTGCACCATCTTGTAGATTTTCCATTTCATGTGTTGATTCAACTTTTTTTTTTCCTTATTACTTTAGGGATATGTTTTATAAATTTCATACCTGCCAAGTTTTCCGATTTAGGCGGGCGACTCCCGATTTTCGATAGTTTTCTCGCCTCCCGATTATTCTATTATTTCTCCCGATTTTTTTCTAATTTTTTGGTGAACTTCAAACATTTGTTTTTAAGTCCCACCATTTCAACCTTGTACGCCAGTGGCCGGAAATCTTTCGCTCATTGGCCGCTTTCAAATGAAATATCGACGTTTATGCGCGCGAATGTGCGATGTTTATTGAAACCTGTATATCAATTGTAAATCTCTCGTTCTCGCGTGTTATGTTCGTGTTCGTTCACATCAGTGTAGTCGATTCTAGAGACTAGTCGCTAGATTTGCAGTCTCTTAGTAATTTAGTGACAGAAATTCAAAGACTAGTGACTTTTCTAGAGATTTTAGGAGCTATTTCGACACAATTATGGCGAATTTAAATTTATTACTTGATAAAAATAGCATTGCTCTTCGCATAATCGCTCGGGCGCGTGATGCAGCATTTTAATCTATGCATTTGCGTGACTAATTCACACGTGTGGAGCATGATATCATACTTTTTTCTCGAGTCTTATTAGAGACAGATCGTCTCACTCACATATTTTCTGCAAGGGAATAGAGATGTGTAATTTTTAGTCTTGTAGCCTCATATAGCAACAGTCGGGTTTTGAGAAAATAATGTTATAATATGTACCATAGTACTCCTGTATTGCGCAAGGCATGTAGAATAAGCAATTTTGACCAACTGTATGTCCTTATTTTTTCAGATTTTCATATCAAAATCTCCTGATTTTTGGTTCTGTAAATTTGGCAGATAAGAAATTTTGTAGTGGTGATATCTTTGCCATACGGTTCTTCAGATGTTGGTGCCAATTGTGTAAATAACGGCATGTTTATCAATGTAGCACGGTTGACTACAGAGGGTCAGTCTTTTTTATGGGAAGGTAATTAAAAAAGCAAATTTAGGGGATTTGAAGTGTGAGTTTGATACAAGAAAAAAAGCTGAATTTTGGTGACACACATCCAGGAACATAAAATACTCGAATAGTGTATATTTATAACAAATTAAAGTACGCTCATTTTAAAAGGGATGTTGATGGTGGGAATCACGTATTACTGCCGGAGGTGGGATGGGATTGTGGATGCTGGAACTCTCTTTTTTTTTAAATATTCTTAAATTTCTGTCGAGATGTCGCTTAACAGTTGAGTTTACTGAACAGAGCGCAGAGCGCTTGCGCTGGGTTGTTGATTTTCCACGAGTGGATTAGAGACCTTGACAATGTCGTATGTTTTCAAAGCTTTGATAGAAAGTTATCATAACCTAGCTTTATTTCAAATACAAATTGTTTATTGTGCAGTTGGTGAAGTGAATTTGCGGGAATGTGCCGTGTGGTCGTGGAATATTGGAAGTAGAAGGTGCATTGATGTTAATATGCATGTCCGACGTATTTGATTTTGGAAACAAGTGCCAAGCTAGTGCGTTGAGCGCAGGTGCGATGCTATCCTTACCTAATTGGTCAGACAGTTATATCATAACCTGAAGAACCTGTATCATAATGAAACATGAACTATCATGAGCCTCATTAAGATTCAGTTTTCTAGCATATAATATTTATATTCTGGCATCATTGAGCATAACATTGCTTATGTGTGACAGCATTATGACTGGTTTTAAGCCTTTATTGATCGCTGTGGCAATAGTAAATACATGGCGTCTGCTGTATTCCATTTACATGTCATAGTTTTGTAACACTATTTCTAAAACATGTTTGTCAACGTCGATGTGACACGAGACTATACAATATTGTGGTGAACAGGCATTCAGTCAGAGCCATCTCATTGGAGTAGACGGGGCCTGCTCCGTGAGTATTGTAGCCCATCAGCCTTTTGTGGCTTTGAGTGCTGTTTCATGGTGGTGACATCTTCCCGTTGCTTGACTTATTGGTTGGTGGTGGCTATCTTCTTACCGTAATCTGGACTGGGCAGGGTATGCCCTGTGCCCCGAAGGGCAATTGAGAGAAGAGGAGAAGAAGAAGTGAAAGAAGAGATGTTGTCAGGACGTAGAGAGAGGAGATGTTAGGGTGAGGTTTTGTGGTGAGTGGGCAAGGCAGGAGCGGAGCGGTCACCCATCCATATGGTGACAACGGCTGATGTTGCTGCACTCTACGTAGCGACGCTAAATAGGAATTTGTGTAATAATAGCAGCAACCTATTACACGTCGTCTGTAATTTTCACTCCGCCATTTTGTCTCAAAAAGAAATGACTGTGTGAACCAATCAGATACAAAGAAATAACAAGCATGGCAGGTACAAAGTAGCAAGTCCAAAGGGTAGTTACAATATTTACAAGATTTGGGCTTCGCGCCCTAACTCCACAATGCTAGGGCAATCAGCCCAGTTTTACCCCAAACACAAGTTTCAACAGAGGGGCAGAAAACCCCATTCATGCCTAGGAGCCCTTGCTCCAAATTACACAGAAAAGCCTCCACGAGGCGTACAACACTCAATTTTCAAAAGAGCCACTCGCTCTCAAATTTAAGCCTCTCCCAGGCCACACCAAACTCCACCTTCAAGTTGTCCTCAACGGACCTAAACACAGGGGTAGAATACCCAATCTACTGAGGTCTATAAAATGAAAAGGTTAATTAAATGACCTCTAAGGTAACAATTTGAGAGGAGGCGAACTTGCACTCCTAATACACTTTGATTAAGACCTACTTGGCACTAGGCCGTTAATACAAGGGCTAATCCCATACTAAAGAGGTGACTTAAGAAGAGAACAATTTGTTTTACGTTAACGAAGAATAGGTTGAGAAAAATAAGTTCACCTCAAAACAATATGAGTGGGAGCTCGAGAGGGTTAGCACTCTCTATCCCAGTATGTAGCTTTAAAAGAGAATATATGAAAGAGTAGTTACATTTAGGAAAAGGTTACATGGTGGAACGCTTAGAACCCGCCCCGAGAGTTAAACTGCTGAGCTAGCCAAGAAAAAAGGTTATTAATTGGCCATTACCTTGTTGTTGACCGCTGCCGAGGAAAGAGGCGCTTCCCGCCTCCTGCTATGTACTTTATACACTGAAAGATGGAACAGAAGTGGCCCGGAGACCCTAAAATCAGCAGTTTAAATACTCTCGCGGAAGGTTCTAGGCGTTAGGGGAATGAGAACACCCTCCCACGAGGATTTTATTGGTTCATCAATAAACCCCCTACACAATACTAAGAAGAAACACATAATTGGTGGAAAATTAATTTAAGAAATTCGGGATAGACTAGATTAAAAACAAGGGGAAAGAAGGGGTTAATATTGCCAACTTAACCAATGACTGAAAAAATTTTTAGCAAAGAACAAACATTTGAAATAAAAATTTCTCCAACAAAATAGTTCTTTGACTTCGCACTAGGGTGCACTATTGTTGATCTTCAGTAGTGTCCTCTAGAAGAGAAAGTTCACACTTCTTACTTCAAGCGAAACAAAAACACATCAAAAATGACACAGTTCAAAAACTCAAAATTTTCCACGTGGTGACATCTTCTGAGAAAGTAGAGAATTAATAGCGTAGATAAAGTTCAGACTTCCTCCAGCAGAGGAGTTTCAACTGGCGCAAATTTTAAATTAGCGGCGTGGAGGTGTACCGCCCGGTACAATTATTATTACTATTATTATTATTACACCACGCCGGGGCGAGACGCTGGCCATTTCACGATTGAAGAAGCGTAAAGAGATTCAGTACTGTTATATTTTATTGACTTTTTATATTGTGTTTTCTGGCATATCTGTGCAATATTGTGGTGAATAGGCATATATGTAATGACTAATGCCTGTTTTGTGTTACGAACAACTCACGGCATGTACAGTATTAATAAATGAACTCTCTCTCTCTCTCTCTCTCTCTCTCTAGTTGCTAGGTATCAGTGATTGGGAGAGCATATTATGAAATTCATTCATTCCGCTGGCAACTTTGACGAAGTCCCTGAAAGCACTGATCTGTCGAAAGTGAGTTCGCAGTGTTAAAATACATTTCTGGAGCCACTGCTCACTGTGTGAAAGGAAATGCTGGCCAAGACATGTTAAGCGCCTTGCTAGAAATGGTACTAAACTACTAAGTACGAATGCTACACATCGATTTCAATGGTAAAAGAGTACACCCTCGATTTCAATGACTGCGCTGTTTCAATTTGAGTTCGGTTAAGAGGGATGGTGCGGGTTGTGGCTATGTGGCTCCCGTTAATTATGATGTTGAGTTGAGTCGAGTTGCCGGTAACTGACACGTAATTAAACTCCGGACATGCGTTACTGCCAGGTCCAACGCTCTGATGATCAACACACACCTGCAACTTCGTGTCGAACTCTAAAGACGTCACAACTTCAGAGGAAACACCTCGTTTACCTATATTGATTTAACAACTGTAGTAGTTTAGTTAGTACTTTCAATTTGTCCAAGATGTTATGTTTCAATAAATAAATCCGATTGCTTTAACTTTATTGACCGTGTAATGCGACGCGTGTTACAAACTTCCGTATGCTTTGTATTGTTTGGCTGATCAGACCACAGAATAGTGTCAGACAAAAGATCAGTGCTGGTATGTGGTGCCATGTATGGGGAGGGGGTGTATATATACAAACCCATGCAAACACATATGGCCATTATAACATTTTTAATTAATTTTACAAATATACACCAATAATTTGTTTTTCCGTCATGTGCTTCCTGAACAACTCGCAGTCGTTAGGATAGGAGCGAAAGAGTGTGACAAAAAAGATTTATATCCCATTCCATATCCTTAGAAACTGTTTTGAGGTGTGTAATTAGTTTTTATCGAAAAGCCTGTACGGTGTCTTTCAATATTGACCCAAGGTGCTCGGCCACAATGTCTGGTGATGCACCAGGTCCGCTGTCGAGCATGAGCCTGTTGTGTTGAGTTTGCCGCAAAGCAAGGATGATCAGGTTGAATTCGTGAGCATAAAACTATGACGTCAAGCGACCATCACTTAGCGTGCGGTGTACCTGTCTGTATTTCGTTGTGTATACTGATAACACCCACAGTTCGTTATATATCACTCGGATCCTTTTCATTTCTTATTACGAAACGGCACTGCCCCAGAGGTTGACTATGCCATATTGCAAGTTGACTAGTATGTTCCGACACTGAGGCGGAGTGACATCCATACGTTCATACATACAGTAGTACTCAAAAGTATTTTGCAGCTAGGTATTGCATGTTGTGTACGTACAACAGGGCAGAGCCCTCACCTGAGTCATATAAGTCTATAGCGGCATGATATTAAGATCGCATGCCTAAGATACAGGTACTTTTAACTAGTATCCATAAAGAAGACTACATTTACGTTGGTTCGTAAGTATTCTGTGAAATATTCCGAATATTATATTGTACGATTAAAAATGAACACGTTATTTTTAAAGGTTGTTGTCGACACGTCAAAATGGAAGGGATATTCCGTACATCTAAGATTAGCTGCCTTAAATACCTTACAAGAAGAGAAACCCCAATTTAGTGCACTTTGCAGGAATTATTCAAATGATCAATTCTTTGCTGCTTTACAAGAGAACTGGACTAATCTTTTATCCGTACTTCTGCAGAAGCTTGTGAAAGATGTGCTGCTCGTATTAGTGCTCACGAATATGCGACTATACTAAATTTGTTCCTCAGCATCTTGCAGTGTGTTCGTGTATTGCTGTATTGATCTACAAAATACTTTTGATCCGTGAAATTCTAAATTCTTTTATGGAATATAATTATGTATGAATAAGAATTGTGTTATTAATACTAAATCGGTCGCAAATATATATATTTTGTAATTTAAAATGATTTCTAATAATAATTTCGAACAAATGCTACCCACAAAGTACTTTGGAGTGCTACTGTACATACATACATACATACATACATCTTCATTATAAACTAACTTACGATGCCTTTCAGCGTTCAATCTGCGAGCCTCTGTGAATTAACTGTACACCTCCACATTCCTCTATTTTAACACGCTCTGTAATCAAGTTTAGTTCCTTTTATCATTAAATACTGAGTCTAACCTCCCGGCAGATGCTGGATAAGGGGAAATGATTAATAATTTTTTTTTAATTTCGTGTGGCTATTTCTAGCCGAGTGCAGCCCTTGTAAGGCAGACCCTCCAATGAGGGAGGGCGGCATCTGCCATGTGTAGGGAACTGCGTGTTATTGTGGTGGAGGATAGTGTTGTGTGTGGTGTGTGAGTTGCACGGATGTTGGGGACAGCACGAACACCCAGCCCCCGGGCCATTGGAATTAACCAATTAAGGTTAAAATCCCCGACCCGGCCGGGAATCGAACCCGGGACCCTCTGAACCGAAGGCCAGTACGCTGACCATTCAGCCAACGAGTCGGACAGGGGAAATGATGATGATGATGATGATGATGATGATGATGATGTCTAACCATCGTCACCTTAGTCTCCCTCTACTTCTCTTACTCTCAGTGGCGTTCGAGTCCATTATTCTCTTAGATAACCTACCCTCCTCCATTCGTCTCACATGACCCTACTACCAAAGCCGGTTTGTGCATACAGCTTCATCCATTGAGTTAATTCTCAGCTTAACCTTTATCTCCTAACTCAGAGTACTCTCCTCTGTTGTTCTTACCTTTTTGTAGCAGCAGTCATTCTCGCAACTTCATATCTGTCGCTTCTGGCTTATAAGGTATCCCGAGTTCACCCTGGGCGTTCACATTGAAGAAAATACAAACAATCTAACTCATACAGTGAAGGAACTAGAATAGCATGTAGTAGCCGGCTTCTTGTTCATCCGGAGGTTTTAACGTTTTATTGGATTACATTGAACAAAAATACTCCAACTTTAAACATGCCTTCGGAAAATATTGCGTTCTAGTACCTAAAGAACCTAAAGATGGTATTCTTTGATTTGCCATTTTCCACCGATAAATCCTTTTCTATCCCAGCTCAGTGTAGTGATATTTCGAAGTGCTGAAATATGCCGTCCTCATGACGGTAGGTTTATTGATACGTAAAATAACTTCTGTAGAGCAAAATTCTGGTACCTTGGTGTCACCAATAATAGTAGTAGTTCGTGGCACATAGTTTTATTATTATTATTATTATAAACATACTACGTACGATACATGTCTTCAGGAGTTAGTTAAATTTACACAGTGAGAGCACTTGCTATTCTGCAGGCAACACAGGGTAGACTAGTTCATGGCCTGACCTGTGGTCTCCTGTCGTAGTTACTTCATTAATTCGTGCTTCTTACATCTTCATGTCGCGAGCTGATGTGACACTTAGATTAATGGCATAAGTTTCCGATTACTTGGGTCACACCACATTATGTAACACGCTAGGGACACAGGTCTCCTCGTTCGCTTACGTGAAGAAGCCCATCATTGCAAGCATGCCTTAAGCCACGGCTTGAAAGGAACCTGTTTAACCTGGAAGTGAATGCTGATCTATAATCTGTAGCTTCCAAGTAGCTTCGCAAAGAAACTAATCTGTGTACCTTCGTACTGTTTTGTTTACCTGAGAAAATTCTTTTGCTGGGGAATACATTCGTAGTGAAAATTAATGTTCTCTTTCAATGGACACGCAAATCATTGAGTACCCTCTTTCGTTGTTCCCAAATAAAGTGAAATTACTCTCTTTTTGGCTTAACGGGCTGAATGGTTCAGACTTTGCCTCAAGGATGGATCCCGGCCCAGTCCCATAGTTTTTGAAGGTTCTCAAATACGCCGGTTTCATGTTGGTAGATTTACAGGCACGTAAATAATCTCCTGTCGGATAAAGTTCGGGCACCTCGATGTCTCCGAAAACAGTAAAAGTAAATAATAATATTATTATACATAGGATGATTTTAGACTAGTTCACACAGTCAAAGTGTTTACATGCTATGAAATATGTATACTTACATCACAAGATTCTAAATTTTATTTTTTAGAATGTTGTGAGCACCGAACTCCATTTATTACGATATGTGTTAATCCAAAATAGCTGAAGCCGCTGAGTGTTCAGATACGAACTCATATATGTTTACCTCAATTTATATAGGTGCCCACTGAAATCCAGTTTTTGGAAATTGAAAGGGTTAAAAGAAGGCCGTTGAAAAAAGACTTTCCTAAAAAACTGCTTGATTTATAAAAATGGCATTAGCATCAGAGTACGGGAGTATACACTTTCATCAAGGTTCGATATTCGCATCCTGTGAAGATGAAGATTAAGGTGTAAAGTCCCTTGAAGATATAAGCTATTATGCGTCAGGAACAGTGTAATAAAGAACTGTGAAACCGAGGAGAAATCTTCATTATAGCTACTGTAAAACATATTCCATTGCTTTTCGAAACATTCCTAACAGAACTGATACGTCAGTCCACGACCATTTGTTCTAGATAGAGGATAGTGACGACAACCAAACTGTGAATTTTAGGCAGTACACCTAGAGAACTATTTTAAGGAATTGAAACTTTGATTATATCTGCATTATGCTTTATGGTTTGAATGAATGTTTGATAGTAGTGCGTGTTTGATGATATAACTGGGAGGTCAACCGAATGAAATAAATCATCCAAAAATACTGAAACAGTTTATGGATTGATTGTCATTGTTGATAATAAAGACGAGCATCAGTTCCAGAACGTTGAGATTGATGAGTCTCGTGTCTTTGTTTGAACTAACTATGAAATATTGCAACCATATGTCAGTGATATTGATTTTACGAGGGCAGATCAGTTTCACTTCCCAGTTATGGCCATTTATTACACCACCTATACAACAGCAACACGACTATAACGACATACACTGTAACGTCACTTTTCCACATAGTTTCCAAGAGACTCCAAACATTTCTGCGAACGCACAACCAACTTGTCGATGCCGGATGCATAGAAATTTTCTCCAGCGTTCTGCAACCACTCGGAGACAGCGGCCTTCACCTCCTCATCGGTCTGGAAACGTCGACCACCGAGCTCCGTTTTGAGCTTACCGAACAGATGAAAGTCACATGGTGCTAGGTCGGGACTGTAGGGTGGATGTTGCCAGACCTCCCACTTGAAACGCTGCAGCAGTTCTCTCGTTTGGCGGGCCTTGTGAGGTGTTGCGTTATCGTGCAACAAAATCACACCGGCGCTCAATTTCCCCCGCCGCTTCTCTTTAATCGCTTTACGCAACCGGTGCAACGTTTGACAATACGACGCCACGTTGATCGTCGCTCCTTTCGGCATGAATTCCACGCGCAGCAAACCCTCCATGTCAAAGAACACTGTCGTCATAACCTTACCGGCTGAAGGGTGAACCTTGGCCTTCCTTCGTTGTGGTGATCCCCTCATCACCCATTCCATTGATGTTCGCTTCGTTTCGGGGGTGAAGTGGTGGTACCACGTTTCGTGACGAATCGCCGCAGAAACCCGTTGCCGTTTGCGGCATAGCGTTGAAAAATGCCAGGGAGGATTGGAAACGTCCCTTGTGCTCATCGGTGAGGAGACGTGGGACCCATCTTTGACACAGCTTACGATATCCAAGGTCCTCGTGAACAATGGCGAACACACTGCCATACGACATGTTCAGCTGCGTCGCGATTTCTCTCAGTTTAATGCGCCGGTTCTGTCTAATGATCGCATTCACACTGTTGACCTTTGCACGGGTCCTGGACGTTGCGGGCCTGCCTTCGCGATGGTTGTCCGTGATATCCTTGGGTCCAGCTTCGAATTGCTGACATCACTTTACGATACCTTGCCGGGAAATGGCCCGCTCCCCGTACGCAGCACTAATTTCACGATGAATGTCCGTGCAATTCTTCCTTTTGGTCCATAGGAATCGGATTGTCGCACGCACCTCATATTTGGAGTGAACGTCCAGTTGACGCGCCATTGCATTTGGCCGCTATTCCCACAATACTAGACGAGACACCACAGCGACCTGCCCAACAGACGTGTGGGCTGTGTCTGCCCCTTTCTCCGCTGTGCCCACGTTTGCGACACACAGCGCGCTGCTGCGGCGTGTTAGTGCAACTAACCTTTTGATCCACCTACGTAGATATTAGGAAATCGTAATAAAATGTCAAACAAAATACATTGCTCTGTTTGTATTTCCTTGAATTGAATATTTATGTTATCCGTTCCACCTACAGACAATTTGACGATATGCCTGCGTTGATGCAATGAATTGGTGAACTATTTGGGCCACTTGCAACCGGAAGACGAGGAGATCGCACTGTTGGCCAGACTTAAAAATATTTTCCATGGGTTTTAATTCCTATTCAGAGATTTTTCTTTTCTGATGGCGCAGTAATCCGTTTCCTTTGGTGAAGTTATTAAGGGACGTGAGAGGTGAGGGGAAAGAGGCTGCGTCCCATAACAACTTCACCAAAGGAAACGGTCAGTTGACTGACGGTCGAATCCTGGTCAGTGCACGTCAATTTTTTTAGATTAAAATTCAAGGTTCAGATTATAGGTAAAACTGGAGGTCCCGTGGATATGTTCATGTCAATAGTCACGTAAAACTGAGAACACAGTTGTACAATAATACGGTTATTACACATCATATTTGCTCGTGTAGTTAACACAGTTATTGGATGACAGTACGATTGTGCTGCTGTGTACGAACAAAAGCGGAAGTCTACTGGACGGTTTCTATGGCAGAGTTAATTTAATTTTGTCGGATGACACTTCGTGAGTGTACTCCCAGAAATCTTTTAATAAGTCAGCATCAGTGATGTGGAGTGGCGAGATTTTTGACTGGCCTTCGGCCGGGATCGAATACATGAACCTCTGATCCACCGAGGCAACTACTCTTCTTATGTCATCATGTGATTGATCTTGTTTTCGTAACTACAAATGGGATTACAACTGTCCGGACGGCTGCGATAGATGAACTCAAAATCATACCAAAAGCTTTCTTAGTCTTTCAAAACCTTCTGAAACGTTGGTGGCAGTGTATCGATTGTCGATGGGACTATTTTGAAAGAAAAATTGGTCATTAAATTGAATGTTTTATTCCTTTCAATGCCAGTCCTGGAACGTTTTATGACAAGGATTGTGAAATTATGTGATTCGGACGGCGTGTGATAGTAGACTTTAGAAAGTTTATATAAAACTCCATTACAAGCCTTGAGAAGGTTGTTCCTTTACAGTTCATCGCATGGACCGTGAAGACCAGACCTGATCTGGCCTGGCCTGGCCTGGCCTAGCCTAGCCTAGCCCTAGCCTAGTTATTGTTTCAGTGCTTAATGTCTACGGTGTATGAAAGTCCACGCAATGTTATGCCACCATAAACTCTAATGTGCCAGCCATAAAACACGTATTAACACGCGAATTCACTTAGTATCCCTCGGAAGATTGATTTCGTCGATAATATTCTTGGTTTCATGATGATTTTCATTGTCAATAATTCTTAGCACTTCAACTAACAGTCATTAGTTACTTATGTGGATATGTTAGGTAAGTGTGAGGATAAGCTTGTAAGTCGTGTAGCAGAAGCTAGAAGTTGTCAGCAATTCATCAGAGTGCCTTATAAGATTTAGTCATATTCCGTTCTGTGTGTCTGGTACCACGGACCTTTACATTAGCATAGCACCCTCGCTGTCAAACTCTTGTTTTCACTTAACGAATGGATAATTCTACAAATGGTAGAACCCTATGATTTTGATTCCTTATAATTTTTTACAGTCGCTCAAACTAAGAATGAGCGTATGGTATGTTGGTCGCATTTAGTATGTTATCAGACTTAATTATAATTAATATCAAAATATGTACCGTAGATAAAAACCCTATGGATACCTACAACAAACATTGTCTGTGTAGGTTCAATTGTTTCTGAGAAAAGTTGACCCGCGAGGAACTTACTCAGTACCGTGCGCTCTTCTTTTTCGATCGACTGTACATCTTGTGCTTTGTGAAGAAATTCATGTCTTCTGAGGTTTCTCTCAATAATAATAATAATAATAATAATAATAATAATAATAATAATAATAATAATCTGCGGCGCAACAGCTCATTACGGCCTTGGCCTGCCAAAACAACTGTTGCCCAACCAGATGACTGTAATATTTCTGGCTACAAAGGTCTCATCTTCAGAGAAATAAACAATCCAACTATTTCTGGCATGAGACACAGAGTATGAAGCGCAGCCTACATCTGTTGCCAAACTCGTCTCCCTCTTTATTGTATATCCCAACCAAGTTAGACAGGCGGGACGTGAAACTCCACCCTCTCTGCGAAACATTCTCGCTCTTGTGCTATGATGTTCAAAACAGGCAGCAGGTGAAAAGTTCATCTGTTCGTCACTCGAAGTAAATAACAATTTCTAGTTACAAGTATACTTGCCTTCCCTATTGGTCCATAGCAGACAAACTTCGACTTCTATGATTTTTGCACTTTTGTCTGTATATGATTACCGTGTGACCACCATGAATATATGTTTTTTTTACTGCTGTTTGTTCGGGGCGTCGACCTATAGATATATTTTGCCCCTACTTGCACCGTGTGATATGAACCTGTGTGTAATTGGAATGGAGGAAGTGTGGTGTGTTGAATGTGAGGAAAGGAACGTTAAGGACGATAAAAGCACCCAGTCCCCAGGCCAGGGGTATTAATCATTTACAATTTAAAAAACCCTGACCCAGCCGGGAATCGAACCCGGGGCCGCCGGGTGACAGGCGGACGCGTTGCCCCCTAAACCACGGGGTGGACAATAGTAATAATAATAATAATAATAATAATAATAATAATATCATCTTGGCCCTTTTTCGTTTTATTGGGGTAACAACTTGATGTGAATTAGGCCCGGGTTTACGTCCGAATGCCCTTCCTGACACTAACTTCATGCGGAGGGATTTATTAACTATTACGTGGTTCGTAGTAGTGAGTGTTGTGCTTAAATGAAAATAAATGTTACGGCAAACCTAAATACCCAGTTCCTGAGCGAGAGGAATTTAACGTACGCAGTGAAAATCTCCGACCCGTTTGGAAATTTGAACCCTGGGCCTTCTGAACTGAAGGCTAGTCCGCTGACTATTCGGCTATGGATGATGATGATGATGATGATGATAGCAGTGAATGAATACAAATAAGTGTATGTATTATCGCCCGTTCTGACTCTGAGGGACTAGAATTTTGTCCCACAGGAGTTCATTTTTACAATCTGCTTTACAGATAGGTTGTGTGGCGACGATAGGATAGGAAAGGGCTAGGAGTGAGAAGGAAGCGGCCATGGCCCCAGTCAAGGTACAGCCCCAGCCTTTGTGTGGTGTGAAAATGGGAAACCACGGAAAACCATCTCCAGGAATGCCGACAGTGGGGATCGAACCCACTATCTCCTGAATGCGTGCCCCTAACCGCACGTCCAACTCTCACGGTGCCACAGGTGTTCGTTCGTAAGGTATGCGCACAGAGAGGTCGCTTCTAAACATTTTAGTAACCATGAGCATGATCATTTTGATGGTTTTTTTCTTTTTCTTTTGCTAGTTGTTCAACATCACATTACCACATTTGCGGTTTCGGAGTCGCTGGGGCAGGGAAGGATTTGAATTGGCAAGTGGGGACCCTGGCCTCTATTAAGGGAATATAATTTATTTGCATGTGTTAAGTCATTATATATCCTCTCAGAGAATATTGCTACAAAAGACACGCACAAATTCCTTGTATAATATTATTTTAAAACAGATTACATTCATATCACGAGTTCCTAACGAGTGAGTCTTCGCACAGAATGTCATTTGTAGTTTAGATTTTGGCTGTAATCATTAGCGTTCGTGATGCTTTTACATGAAACTTAATTATGATCACATGGCGTGGGCGAAAAATGTATTTTTATTTTAGTTTCCGTGAAGAGGGTGGGTGGAAAGGGTGGAGGGTTAGATGTCGAACGGAAATTTGAAGTGGAGAATAAGTTCCAATATTTTATTTTAACTCGCGGGAATGGCTATTCCTTTGTCTCTATTTTGTAGTATCCCAGTGCATCTCATGAACTCGAGTGAGAGAGTGGATTCGAATTTCTCCTTGAAATAATTTTCCTTTATTTTTCCCCTTTCCGAATGGTGCCTTTTCAAACCCACGACTCCATACTTCTCGAATTTCGTAACTGTTTGTTACCAGGATACAAAATAGAAGAGGTACCTCAGTAATTCTAAGCGTGAGACAATGATGATGATGAGGATGATGATATTGGTTTTACATCTACGTACTTTTACGGTTTTCAGAAAAGCTAAGTGCCGTAGTTTTGTTCTGCAAGAGTTCTTTTAAGTTGCAATAAACCTACCCACACAGGGATGGCCTATTTGAGCTCCTTCAAATACCACCGGATTAAGCTGGGATCGAATCCGCCAACTAGGACTCAAAAGGCCGTCGCTCTATCATCTGAGCCTTTCAGCCCGGCGGCAGGATGCGAGACAATTCACAATCGTGCAGTAACTGGATGGATTGGTTTCTGCGATGTATCTCGTACTTAGTAAGATATGGAACATCATTCATAATAGATGGTGTGTAAGAATCCTGTAATGACGCGAGAATTGTACATGTAGTGAGATGAGTTTGACGTTGTTTCCATTTATGCTAGGCTTACCGTGCCATCTTTCTTGTCCATTTTCATCGTTCGAAACCCTTCAAATTGGCGAGACACAATTCCATGAAGTTGATGTGGGTGCCAGAATATGAAGGCATTTAGAGCACTGGTAGGCTTGGCAGGTTTGCCAAGGAGGGCTCCGAGAGCTTATTCATAGGTTTTTGTACTATGTAAAAGATATACTGTAGGTTTTGTTCTAATCTTCAGCACTTCCTTGTCAAGAATACTTGGTCAGACTTTCACTTTCCTCACCTACTGACAAAAGAATGAACCGAAGACTGAATAGAAGTAACCATGCGGAGAGAGACAAATTACTTAGCGTGAATGTTGCCTTATCGCATACAGTTCAGATGTGCATAAAATCTTTCTTATAATTATTCTACCGATGCCTGTGAACGTAAGATAAACCATCTTTGTACTACGTGGAATATTGAAAGATAAAAGCTTTTACTTATCCAGAAACTCGCTTTTAAGCAAGATAGAATAGTTAGATGTGTTCGCGGCCACTTTGGCTCCTAGGATGTAACGTATTACTGATTCTTACTGTAGTGTTCGCAGTTTTTCCAAAAACAGATAACCAGTGAAATACCATCTCTTTCGCACCCTGTAACTGAAATTGTTTTGTCCTGATCTTCAGCATCTCCTAGTCAAGAATACTTGACCAGACTTTCACTTTTCTCATCTACTGACGAAAGAATGTACCGTTGGAAGAATGAGACCAGCCTACAGGGTTCGATTCATTCGCTAGTTAAATACTTTTGGGGCTGGGGACTGTCTAGCCAAGGCAGTAAAGGTGTGCTTGGTTTACCCAGAAGAACGTGGGGTTTCTGGAAGTGGACACATTTAGAAATGAGATTGTCATCGTCTGCTCCAGAAATGAGGTCTGTGTTAAATCTTAAGGAGAAAGCGGCTTGACATCGGGGTAACCACGATATTTAGTGAAATATTTAGTTGAAATTTCCAGAGACCTGTGTGGAAACGATTTTATTTCGTCATACTTATTGTAGATACTTACAGGTTGTGAAATATTCATCAGGTATCTAAACTTAATGAAAATAGAACCCCGTTACTTCCGTGTTAAGCGAAACGTTTCTGTCTCGACAGAACAGTCTTCAGTATATCCAATGCTTGTTCCTATATTTAATTGATTTGTCTTAGGAATGTTGCCCCAAGACTTATTAGATTGTAAGAGAATGGTAGCTAATATAGATTGCTTCATACCTGTTATATAACTCTTAATAATCGTATGATACTTTTATTGGAATCTTACACGAAGTTTGAAAATGAATTGAAATTCTAGATAACCCATAGTTTTTTCAACGACATCCCTCTTGCGATTAATAATCTATAGTGTTCAACCGGTTGATGGACTACTTTAACGAACGGTGAATGAATGATTATTCACGGACAGAAATACTTTAAGAATACTGGGAACAGGCTTATTTTTTACACCATGTCAGATAATGTCATAGAGAGATGGGTTCTTATTTCCTAATTAATAAATAGTCGATATGGTGACGTTAATATTCTGCGATTCCCTGATTTGCGAGGTATCAATGGAAGAGCTTCCTTGGCCAATATTTTACAAGAGTTAGGATAATAAGTTCATTTTCTTCCTCTTATTATTGACCGATTAACCTTGAAAAGATTGCAATTTCACGTCTCAGGCCGTTTCAGCAGCTTGAAGTTTTGTTGCAAAAGGGGGAAGCAAGAAGGCGTTCCAAAATCGGCAACCTGAAACCTAGACTGCCGCGATAGCCACTTATCAAGAGCTTTGTTAATGCATACTCGGCTACAATACCTTAGAACGCCTTACTGAAGTGTGATTCTCTTGTTGAATTACCAAGATTTCCTATTCGCCCAAAAACGTATAATCCTTTCTCATGCTCTTGGAAACTGTTTTAACAGAACTTGAAATTGTGCTGCTAAAAATGTCTCCGGACGTGTACAGCTGGTGTGTACATTAACGTCCCGTTTTTGTTTTTGTTTTTACTGAAGATTTTGATATTATTGCCGAGTTAAATGAGCTGGATGAAGGGCACAGACTGTGTAGCTGTTAGCTTGCTTCCGGGAGATGAACAGTCTTAAAGATAATTTTCTGTGGTATCTTATTTTCACACCAGTTAAATGCTGCGACTGTATCGTAATTATATCACAGTCTTTTCCATAGTCGCCGAATTCCTATCCAGGATAGTCAGAGAAATCTTGTAAAATATAACAAAAAAGAACTAGCGTCGTTTGGTTGTAAGGGATGACGAGAACAGACTTAAGTGGGTTAGAAATTCAGTTTGGATGGTCCTACTACTAGTATAGCATCAGCAAAGGAGAGCGGATATTTTCTAAGAGACAGGAGGAGGGAGGGGTAGTCTCTAATCTACAGAGGGAAATAAAATCTTTCCTTCCAGCCCGTGCGAAAGCGTCAGACCATCACAAGCTGCTTGAATACCATCTTGTACAAATTACAAATAATATTATCAGAGTCCCGGGTGTTCCTACAAGACAAACCATCTGTCCATCTTTCGAAGTTCACCAAGAATCCAGCCGTTTCTCCTGACCGTAACCCTATCGAAAACTTGTGGGGAATCCTTTGTATCACTCTACACGAAGGAGGGAATCAGAATTATGCCAACGACACCTATAACTTCTGCGTGGAGGAAGATTAATGTTTTATAAAACCTAGCCACGGACGAAAAGAAAACAAGGCTCGCTTGCAGGGCATTAAGATGAAGTAATCTTACCATTTTGCTGCAGCAATTGGCCCTGTAAAAACGTATATTATATTACCAAAATTAACCAGCAACAGATAATGTGGCAACGTTAAGGTAAATCCGGGACAGATGCCGCCCCGGTAGAGATGCCGCATACACTGTAGCTAAAGGTTCCCATCGTTACAGATAGATGGCAGTATGTGTGGTTTTTCAGTTTCTAAGGAAGAACTACTGTCTGCGAGTGTGACGAAATTTGCTCGTATATTACGCCAATTATAGCCGATATCATGAGGCGAGTACATGTTTCCTCCTGACAAAGTTTTTGCGTGTGTTAATTTATTGTATATTAAGTTGGCTTCAAATGCTTAAATCAGACGTTTTTAGTACAGTAGACGTCAGAAACATAACTGTAGTTGAGAGTAAGCTAATTTTGGGCCATGATAGCCTTGAGGTATGAAAACAGGAGGGTGCGGCGTCTCTCCCTGATAGTTGGCCTTCGGGCTGAGCAGCGGCCGCTGTGCAGGCCAGAGCCATTTCAAGGGTGTTAAGTGCCGTGGGGTTTTATGTAACACAGTTGTAATATGTTGATGATAATAATAAATAGATTCATGAATATAAATATATAAATAAAATTACCCAAAAACTTAATAAAATTAATAAGCATAATTAACCGAAATGTCCGTAGTATGGGCGCCAGAGTTCACCAGAATGGATCCCTCGAATTTAGATAAGAGCATGATAGACTTTATATCCCAGGGCGTGTACATAATGCTGCGTACTGGTACATCTGCTGCAGGCCTTACCTAACCTCCTGAAAACGACTAATTAGGTAGGAACTGCACCTAGGTTTATCAATAACACTGATTCTAAAATAGCTAACTATATTCTGAACAAATTCCGTGCATGAGCACCTCATCAACATACAACATTATACATACAATACACACATAAAATATTGCTGGAAGACTCCATATTTACAACAATAATAAAAACCGTGGGAAAACGAAAGCGAGAACTAAGCTACCATTTGTAGATGGTCCGATGAACAATGTACATGTATGAAGATAAATACCCTTCACTGTCTCTAGATCAATTCGACTTACCGATTCTCATAATCGGCAGTTATCACATCACACAGATACTGTACCTTGTACTACTGTGTTCACATATTTTAACACTTGTTGTAAAGATATATACACACGTCTGTCGATCCTCAACATATAAATTTATGGAAAGTCTGAGATAGCTTTCACCAACATATAATGCTAGGCCACCACAAGTGCTACAATACTTAATGCGCAAGCACTCTCCACAATCAGCCACTTTCCACAAACATAACACGACTACGCTCCACGAACGTTTTAAGTCCAGTTCATTGCTGCCGTGTCACTCCAGTACCGTGTATCAGCACCACTTCCTTCCCGTACAGTGCGTCAGTTGTAGTTGTAGTTATCTACCTTCTCGTTCCTTTACAATCACCCTTACAATGTCTCTCATACAATGTCCTAATCTCTCATACAATGTCCTATACAATGTCTTATACCATCTCCTGGTTGCCGCTGTATCATCAACCTTTATAGACATCAACATCCCCCTCCTCTCAGATGAGACGTCTGGATTGGTGCTTGCCAGCCAATCATGAGTGATCTCAAATCAAGACCAAGCCCTGAACTACTTCTTCCTCCCAAGACAATAACAAACTCTGGGGAGTTTTCATGAATCACCAAACTTTCCTGGTACAACAACAAGCTTATCTCATCAGGCTGGGATATATACATGAGTAAATGGAATTTCCTGACACAAGTACATCACAACAGACACTGGGGTAGCCAGATGACTCATTCAAATAACCAGAGTTATTAAAGCAAGGTTTTCCCACTCGTGCAAAACAAATTACTCATACCTACATATGTGGATATCTTCCAGCTTACCAATATAAATGTCAAAATATACAAATGAAATACTAATAATAATAATAATAATAATAAATCGAATACTGACAATAATATCTCTAACTTCTACATATAATTCAGGGGTGTGATATATGTACTATCACATAACGCCCCCTTGGTGAATCGATGATATCATATATTATGATTCACCATAAAACAGAACTTCATAAATTATATAACTGAACTCTTAATTTACTGTAATAATGATATATACATTGCGTCTACTGCATTGTATTCGCACACACGAAATACAATTTGTCCAAACAATAATAATAATAATAATATGGCTATATACACACAACTCTGATTGTTTCACATACCATTGAACACAATCCCTTCTTGCTACTGTACACATAACTCATAATTGATAATATATACATCCAACGTGCAGATCCTACCTCTTATATCTGCGAAGGCTATAGATATTAAATGTCACAAAGACCTTTTTGTCAGAAGTTAGGAGCCTATAAGCACACTTGCCTATACTACTGTCCACAGTATACGGACCCTGATATTAATGAAAAAACTATACATAAACTTAACATTGGCATCGATAAGCGAGGAATGCGTACCGTAATAAAACTAACTACTTCTAGAATACACTCTACCTCACACACAAAGATTCGTACCATCCAGTCACACGAGAATCATACAAACTTTCATTCGGAACATTCATAACCAAGAAATCCCTCTTTCTGAAATGCACGGGAATCTCACAATGTTTACTCTTCCACAAAACCATAATTAATGCAAGCAAACAGATCACATACTTTTTCACACATTCCACATCGATATCACACAGCACGTCATTCAAATCATTCACACAACTCTCAGCCTTAAATAAAACATTACGCACTCGCTTGTCAAACATACGCACTTCATTCTCACTCACGCTCACTCGATTACAGAAATTCTTACCATAATACACTTTGAAATTGCTGTCATTACTACTTAATGACCCAACAATTAATCCATCTTTACCACATTCCATACCGGCTACTACTCGCACCACTTTCATGCCAACAGCACTGCTACTTTCGACTCTCTTATCAGAAGTTTCATTAATCTCAAAGTCACCATTTTCACACATAATGGTCCTAACTTTACTCTCCTCACTTACACTTAAATCAACAAAAACATCCTCATGATGTACACTCCGTAAACACTCTTCACTCACAAAACAACCTTCATCAACTTCACAAAAAATTTCACTTACAATTTCAGAAACTTCTGTAAGATTATCGATCGCAACATCGCTATTACCATCACCACTAGTACAAAGTAAGTCATCCGACACATCTTTCTTACCTTCATCACGCCCCCTATACTCAAAATCTCCCTGAACACAAAACACATGGTCATACAATAATTCCTCTTTCACGTCTACCTCGTAACTTACCTGTTTCATCGCGTGAATAGGAATTTCGGTATCGGACTGCCTATCTGACCCAACTAAGAAGTCCGATTCCGGTTTAAATTACTTGACATGGACTGTTCACTATTATCATGTCTCTGCACTTGATCTGGAGGTCTTTGATCCGTACGCCCCCTACTTTCTGATTCCCCTTGATTAGGTCTTCTGCCATAATATTCCTGGTGATTAACTCCCTGATTAGACTGTCTGTTTCCCCTTCCGGAATTACCACCCTGATTCCCTTGCCTAGAATGACTGAAATTCTGATTATTCCTATCTCCCCCTAGCTGATTACCTTGTCTCCCATTATCCCCGTAATGTCTACCTTCACTTTGCCTAGTCCTCCCTTGCCCTTCCAAAGCATCAAACCTCTCTAACAGCTGCTCTAATTCTTTAATCGTAACAATATTCTGCATACATGCAGCTAATCCGACCTTCTCAGGAAAATGCCTCAACATCTGGCGGACTGTATCTCTCTCCGATGCTAGACCTTCAATATTCTGGCTGATCAGAACATGCGCTAAGAAATATTCCGTCATAGACACACCTTCCTGAGGTCTATATTTGCCAAATAGCACGCGATCTCTTTCCCTTCCCTGAATAGCATCACTCCAAAATTTAGAACTAAATTTCTCCCTAAATTCCTCCAAACTCGAAATACCCTGTCTGTAAACTTGAAACCAAGATCTCGCTTCTCCAACAAATGCAACATCCAACAGCTCATCAACCATACTCCAATCAATCAAACCATCGTCAAGATTCTTGCAAAACCGTTTCTCCACCGTTTTCAAGAATTCCATCGGATTAAACTGCCGACCATTAAACTTGGGTAATTCAGAGTCCTTCGTACAAGATACGTACCTATTACACATGCTGCTACCTAATTGGATTTGACTGATCTCCTGCCTTAATTTCACATGACATGATTTAATTCCTTCTTCCACTACCATTCTGGCATTTCCTTCTACTGACTTGAGGTCTTTCTCCAATTTCTCAGTCTTTTCATCTATTCGCTTCACTAAAACATTGTGGCTGGTTTTAATTCTATCTATTTCTTCGACTTTATCTTCCACTATTTTTATTCTCTTGTCGCATTCCTTGCTGTTTTCAACAAATTCCTTCCTAACTACATTAAATCGGCATTCGATTTTCTCGGTCAGTTCCAAGCGTTGAGTTTCTACCTTATTATTGACTTCCTGAATTTCCCTGCTTTGATGGTCAAACTTCTGGTTCAATTCATCTATTCTGCCATTCACAGCACTGCTTAAACTATCAATTTTACTAGACAAATCAACACTCACTGAATTTAATTCCTTACTCTGATTCTCAATCTTACTAGACAGTTCCGTACTAACTGAATTTAATTCACTATTAATACTGTATATTTCATTGCTTAAAAAACTCAATTCACTCTTCAACTCTTTACTCTGACTATCAATCTTATTGGACAATTCAACATTATTATTGTCTATTTTACTGGACAGTTCAACACTCACTGAATTTAATTCAACACTCTGATTATCGATTTTACTGGACAGCTCAACACTCACTGAATTTAATTCCTTACTCTGACTATCAATTTTACTAGACAATTCAACCTTCAACTCTTCATTCTTCCTATCCATTTTACTGGATAATTCATCACTCTTACTGGACAATTCATTAAATAGTGATTTAATCATACTAAAAGTTAAAACCTCCCCTTGAACCGTTTCCTTAACAACCCCTACATTCTGAGTTTGAGACGGGTTACTGGATTCCTCACCGATCGTTGCAAATTGATCTTTCCTACTATCAGCCATTTTGCTACTCTCACTTAAATTAGATAAACTCAATGTGGTGGAATTCTTTTGACTTCTCTTATCCTGATTCTTAGTACCAGCAACTTTCAAAACCTCTCTACTTCTCAACTTTATAATACTGGACTCGCTACAACATTTCTTCATACTCCAAAATACACATGAAACATATAAAACACTTCACTGACATAGTTTGTAGAATTCCAACCACACCTGACAAGTGCACCTACGCTTATAAGCCTAACAGATGTACCAATCATTCAGCCACACGTTGGGAAGCCAATTGTAATATGTTGATGATAATAATAAATAGATTCATGAATATAAATATATAAATAAAATTACCCAAAAACTTAATAAAATTAATAAGCATAATTAACCGAAATGTCCGTAGTATGGGCGCCAGAGTTCACCAGAATGGATCCCTCGAATTTAGATAAGAGCATGATAGACTTTATATCCCAGGGCGTGTACATAATGCTGCGTACTGGTACATCTGCTGCAGGCCTTACCTAACCTCCTGAAAACGACTAATTAGGTAGGAACTGCACCTAGGTTTATCAATAACACTGATTCTAAAATAGCTAACTATATTCTGAACAAATTCCGTGCATGAGCACCTCATCAACATACAACATTATACATACAATACACACATAAAATATTGCTGGAAGACTCCACATTTACAACAATAATAAAAACCGTGGGAAAACGAAAGCGAGAACTAAGCTACCATTTGTAGATGGTCCGATGAACAATGTACATGTATGAAGATAAATACCCTTCACTGTCTCTAGATCAATTCGACTTACCGATTCTCATAATCGGCAGTTATCACATCACACAGATACTGTACCTTGTACTACTGTGTTCACATATTTTAACACTTGTTGTAAAGATATATACACACGTCTGTCGATCCTCAACATATAAATTTATGGAAAGTCTGAGATAGCTTTCACCAACATATAATGCTAGGCCACCACAAGTGCTACAATACTTAATGCGCAAGCACTCTCCACAATCAGCCACTTTCCACAAACATAACACGACTACGCTCCACGAACGTTTTAAGTCCAGTTCATTGCTGCCGTGTCACTCCAGTACCGTGTATCAGCACCACTTCCTTCCCGTACAGTGCGTCAGTTGTAGTTGTAGTTATCTACCTTCTCGTTCCTTTACAATCACCCTTACAATGTCTCTCATACAATGTCCTAATCTCTCATACAATGTCCTATACAATGTCTTATACCATCTCCTGGTTGCCGCTGTATCATCAACCTTTATAGACATCAACATCCCCCTCCTCTCAGATGAGACGTCTGGATTGGTGCTTGCCAGCCAATCATGAGTGATCTCAAATCAAGACCAAGCCCTGAACTACTTCTTCCTCCCAAGACAATAACAAACTCTGGGGAGTTTTCATGAATCACCAAACTTTCCTGGTACAACAACAAGCTTATCTCATCAGGCTGGGATATATACATGAGTAAATGGAATTTCCTGACACAAGTACATCACAACAGACACTGGGGTAGCCAGATGACTCATTCAAATAACCAGAGTTATTAAAGCAAGGTTTTCCCACTCGTGCAAAACAAATTACTCATACCTACATATGTGGATATCTTCCAGCTTACCAATATAAATGTCAAAATATACAAATGAAATACTAATAATAATAATAATAATAATAAATCGAATACTGACAATAATATCTCTAACTTCTACATATAATTCAGGGGTGTGATATATGTACTATCACACAGTGAAGAATCCATTGCACATGCACATTAAGTAAATCGAAATTAAAATATGATTGTAATGTTGTAAATTATCAGATAGATTTTTTCCATTGAATGATTATATTATGTGGATATAATTGTCTTGTAGTACGTTCTAGTGTTCGGTTATATTAAAGTTGAAGAAATTGGCTTAAATTTGATTTTGTCATTAATTATTTTACTCGCGGTATCTCTCCTGAGCAAAGTGGGCATCTATACCGGGATCCAGGGAGAGACGCCGCAGATGCAACAATTCCTTTGTTCACTCCTTTCTCCCATTTACTTTCAATTGCCAATATTTTGTTCATCCCTGATCAAATGTACATGTTTTCAAATTATGCTCGATGAATTTGCAACAATTTTTAAAGTAAATATACCGAGATATAACAAAAGACATAAAAAGTGCGGCAACTCTCCCGGAATTTCCCTATATTTGTTACAAATGTAGTGGGTTATTTGCTGCATTGCATAACCGGTTTCATGCTGAGATTGCTTACTACTCCAGTACACCACTGAAGCATGGTGGTCAATATGCAAAGCACCATATATTATAATGGAACTGTTACCAGCAGAGTGAATTTCCTATGAAATTTTGACGACATACGGTAGATATATTTGGATCACATTTCTGTCTAAATATTTTTATCACCTTGCTAACTTGGCAACAAGTAGTCGTGATTCTTAACAGACTAGTACAGTACTCACATGTGAAATTCGCCGTTATGTAAGTCGGATATGCAACACGTTGTACAGCCTAGTGCTGCAAGTTGCCTACACTCTTTCACATATTTTCTTCCAAAATCCTCTTAACATGGATGATATGGATAGGTTTTTAAGCTGGGGGCGTATGTGGAATTAGCATCATACCCTTTGTAACCTTGGCAACCAGTTCTCTATATAATACACCAGATCAATAGCGTCATATGTTCGTTGATATAAGAACGCAAGCTCTTAGATTTTTTGTTTATTTTAGAAATTTGTTTTACGTCGCACCGACACAGATAGGTCTTATGCCACGATAGGATAGGAAAGGTCTGGGAGTGGGAAGGACGCGGCTGTGGCCGTAATTAAGGTGTGAAAATGGGAAACCACGGAAAACCCTCTTCAAGGCTACCGACAGTGGGGTTCGAACCCACTATCTTCCGGATGCAAGCTCACAGCTGTGCGCTCCTAACTGCACGGCCAACTCGCCCGGTGCTCTTAGTTCTATTCTAGACGAAAGCATATTTCTACTCGAGTTGCTTCTCGCTAATGTGGACGGAGGAAAAGTATTTAAATCTCGCCCCGGGCATGGCACATAAACCGACCTGTTTGTTGTAAGACGATCACGCCGAAGAGCTTTCCTTCCCAAGTATCTACCTCGGTGAACCGCGTACACTCAAGATCAAGCACGTCACTCCGTTGGACGGCTATAAGTGAAATTCGTAGACGAGACAGACAAGGCGCGGAGTGAAGCCCGAATTTGTCCTCTACATGGCGTCGAAAATGATGCATATCCCTTTGACCGAAGATTTGTTCGCTACGTTCATAACAACCGTTATAACAGCAAACTTCATTCGCACCGCCGTAGAGGACAAGAAGTTTATGGAGCACTGTATCGAGTGGAATCTTTCAATCCTCAAATCGATTCCCAGCTCGATACAATACTGGATGCAGGACGTGTTTGCGATGATCCGTCAGCTAGGTATTCTTAACTTAGAGCACACAATAATTGTGGATGTGGACTCACTCTCTTCTTCTAACCCCAAAAACATATCCATGATTTCAGATTTGTTTAAAACAAAAAGGATGAACACATTGTGCATGTGGTAGGATTCCATGTATCATCCCTTCCGCCATCGGCTATTTACATTTTACGAACATGCTCGGCTTTGCTAGCCGCTGTGCGGTTGAGTGCACGTTGTACACTAGTCCTTGGTAGGTCAGTTTTCCCTTTTATAGTGGTTTTTGTTAGAGAAGGGGTGTTTGTGCACGTGGCTTACAGAGAGTGGGTAAAAATAACTGGCGGAAGATGAATTCCCAACACCAAGAAAGAGTTGTGCTAGATAAACGAAATTCGGGACGCGTGTTTGCACATCAGAAAGATGACTCCTATTGAAATTTGTGCTCTAGTGATGCCACTATGACCTTACAAAGCAAGTTTTCTTTAAATACGCGCTGTACCTTTGATGAGCGTTAGTCGTCATGTGTTGACGTTGTGAGGAAGGTGTAAATCAAACACGCCTTTAAGGAGACGAAGAAGGCAGTATCAACAGCTTACTGAATTTGAACGAGGCCGTATGATTGGGCTACGAAAAGATGAATGTTCTTTCCGCGATATTGCAGAAAGACTTGGCAGGAATGTATCCACAGTGCATCGGTGTCGGTATTAATAGTCGTGGGAAGGCGCCGTGTCAAGAAGACCGAGGTTCGGCCGCACACGGGCCACTGCGGAGAAGGAACGCCGTATTCGCCGCGTGGCTGTGGTGGATCGTACGGTATCTGCAGCAGCCATTAGAGATTCAGTTGACACCAGAGTGACACAGCGAACTGTAACAAACCGATTGAGGGACAGCTCCGATCCAGACGTCCTGTAGCGTTCGTGCTACTAGCAGCGAATGACTGTCATCTGTGACTTCGGTGGTGTCATGCTAGAGCTCATTGGAGGACGGAGTGGAGATTTGTTTTGTTCTCAGATGAGAGCCTTTTCTCTCTTGGTGCCAGTGATGGCCGTAGGTTGGTAAGGAGGCCAGGTGAGCTCTTGGGATCAAGCTGTCTGCGGTGTCAACACACTGGACCTACACCAGGCGTTATTGTCTGGGGAGCGATTTCCTTTGACAGCAGTAGCACACTCGTCGTTATCCCAAGAACTTTGACAGCAGATGTGCATACGTCAAGCTGGTGATAGAACCGGTTGTGCTGCCATTCATTCACAGTATTAACGGGTGTGTTTTCCAAGAGAGTAACGCTCGTCTCTATACCGCTGCTGTTGCGTTCACCTGCGAGATCATCAGACCTTTCGCCCATCGAGCAGGTATGGGACATTATAGGACGACAAGTCCAGCGTCATCTAATACCAGCACTAAACGTTGCTGATTTGAATGATCAACTGCAACAGGTGTAGAACTCCGTCCCACAAAATGACATACCGCACCTTTACGACAAGATGCATGTACGTTTGCAAGCTTGTATTCACAATCGTGGCGACTACAGCGGTACCAGCATGCCACATGTATTCACGCACATATTTAAACCTGTTATCTGGAAACTTTCCCTTATGTTTGCAGTAGGTGGTTGCTTTGTTAAGTTTTTATTTTTATTTTATTTTTTACAGTCTGCTTTGTCACACCGACACAGGTAGATCTTATGGCGATTATGGGATAGGAAAGGGCTAGTAATGGAAGGATGTGACAGCCCCAGAATTTGCCGGGTGTGAAAATGGGACGACGGTTGGCATCATTAGACGCGAGTCTGCCGGGTGCTGTGCTGCAAAGCAATGTGCCGGGCGTCCCGCGCCCTGTTTTTCCTTATCTCAAATACGTTGTAATACAATATTTTTGCGTGAAAACCACGAAGGTATTGCATAAAACGTTATTATTTTAAAATTGTATTTATATGTTTTTTTAAAATATTACAGATCTGCTTTGAAAGTCAGAATAGTGAGATATTTTGCTAAAATATTTCCACAAAAAAAAAGACCATATATCGGAAAGTTAAGGATTTACAGCTCTCAATTATATGAAATAATTTAAAATAAATACCGCACACACGTACAGATTAAATAAATCAAAGCTTAACAATTCAGAAATATTAACCGATGAAGTCTTAAAAAACGCTTAAGGAAATACAATACACAAGATTAAATACTGCATATTGTTGCTTTTTCTGAAAGTAGAAAATATCATTAATTATTTATTATTAACAAAAATAGCATTACTGTTAATTTAGGCCTACATTTCGGGACTTACTTTTGTTCCAAACCAAAAACCAAACCCCATGGCACTACAGCCCTTGAAGGGCCTTGGCCTACCAAGCGACTGCTGCTCAGCCCGAAGGTTGCAGATTACGAGGTGTCGTGTGGTCAGCACGACGAATCCTCTCGGCCGTTATTCTTGGCTTTCTAGACCGGGGCTGCTATCTCACCGTCAGATAGCTCCTCAGTTCTAATCACGTAGGCTGAGTGGACCTCGAACGAGCCCTCAGGTTCAGGTAAAAATCCCTGACCTGGCCGGGAATCGAACCCGGGGCCTCCGTGTAAGAGGCAGGCACGCTACCCCTACACCACGGGGCCGGCCTTAATTTTGTTCGCAGCCTTCTATTTTTCCCGTGCAGCATCAGCATCCGCACCAGTAGTTCGGCTTTCATTCACTGATCTCTTGTTCTAGTTAGCAAACAGTATTGAATCACTGGGGATATGGGTTCATTAGGCTTACTCTACACAACGCTGAGATCCAGGCAGAGTTCCTAACGGTAATGCACTTCCCAGATTTTCCTGCATAGTTGAAGCTAGTGGCGATTCCTCTTTTCGCAACTCCGTATGCAAATTACCCTACAAAAATTTTCAACAAGTACTTATCCTCATTACGTTAACTAAGAGATTGTGCTGCTCAGTAAACTGCTCCTCTATTAACGAGTCAGCTATACAGTTAAAGTCTTCATACCCTAAATCATACATTTTCTAGTTAGTTTCGACTGATTCTATAGTGTCTTTCGTAAGAACACAGTCTATTTGGTCGAGGACATCTGAAGTTAATGTTTCGCACTCTTCCATGGTGCTGTTTGACGTCAAATTCACTTTTGCTCATTAACGGATTTAATTCTCTGAGGAGTGTCTTCATGAGGCTGATTACACCCCGCCAAAACTGCTATGTGGATTTCAGTCCGGGACAACCCAGGTAGGAGAAATAATAAACTGTCCGCTAGACCAGGTGTTCAAACGCAAGGATTCGGGCCAGGGCGCACTCAGAGGCCTGTGATATTTGCCAAGTTCTAGTCATACATTTTCCCTCCGTCCTTTGTGCGCCTGACACTGTGCATAGTTCACTGCTCGGTCTACCACTAGCCAGCCAGAACACATTTGATCCTATCGTTCTGTGACGCTCGTGGCACACTGATCACCGTTGACAGTACCCGAGAAGAGTACGTACTAAAAGCTAACTCATTTTCTGTGTGGTCGTAGGATTGGAGGCAAGTTCCGCACAACTGATCACTCATTCATGTTGAAAAGCATTTTCTCGCAAATTGTATCCAAGACTGTTCAGACTTGCTGCTTGAACATGTAGTGTGTTTGGTACCACACATTTGTCTGAAAGTATTTTTTTTTTCCCGTAATGAAGCTGACAAAGTCCTGGCTTCGAGGGAGTTCTACAGACTCGCTTATCAGTTCATCATTGGCTTGATGAGCAGCAAGTTAATTTCCTACGATATCGAGAAGTTATCCTGGAGAAAATTTAAAAATACGAACTATAATCCCATCTGAAACATGGCGAGCTATTCTCTATAACATGTTATTTTTACTGATCGTTGTGTTTCATTATTTTGATAGGTGAATATTCTGTTACTGATTCTTTGTAATGTCTCTGACGTCACGTAGTTTTGTTACTGTTCAGAGTGTTGAACTGTGTTGGGAGTACAGTATTAGTACAAGAATTTGGTTGCGTATCTCTGATATGTAACTGCAAAATCAGATCACGTAAATTGACTGTGTGAAATGTTAGCAGTCGCGACTATACGGTACACTGAGAAAGCTAAATGCGACGCGTCAAGCGTTTCAAGTTCGCGCGCTCTTCTCTAAACCAGCAGATACGCTTCCCCGTGCGTTTGCTCTGGCTGTTGTTGCACAGCTGTGACCCGCTTAGCCCAGTTGGCCCAGTGCATGCCAAGTGGCCAGCCTGCCCAAACATACCTGCCCTAGACCAACTTAAAGTTGCACAGTAATGGACAGCGTACTTTTCGTCAAAAGTTCGACTCTTCTCTACTGCCTGATTTTCGTATCTTTACTTACAGTGGAACCTACGAGGGCTCACACATCTTCCTGAGCTAATAATTCTAGCACCCCCTTCAAATATGACGTAGCTTCCATTTACCCTAAACTTTGCTCCATCCTTACATCTTCCCTATTCGACCTCTCTTTTTTTCTGAACTTGAATGTAATAAATTTTTTACGTCTAAGAGAGTATTCCATTTACAAAACTCTTTACCCTATTCTACATTGTTCGAAATTTTAGAACGGCTCCTCCTCCTCTTCAACTTCGGCTGTATTTATCTCTAAGGCTCATATTGTACTGTCTTATTTAAGCATAGATTTCGTAACTCAGTGGCTAATACACTCCTCACGATAAGACAGGACAGTTAAAGTGATACCTGTGTTTTTTCGGCAGATATCCCGAATGTCGGATAATCTGCTTTGTACAATGAGTGGATCATTTATCTTTCTCTCTCTTGTTTAGACTACTTTCCGGAAAGAAAGCAACATTATAGCGAGAAGCAAAGTGAATATTTTCATCCGGATACTAAGGAGATGGAAGAGAGTTATCCTGGGAGATGGAATGAACCTGTTACGACCGAGTGAGTTGATCGTGCGCTTAAGGGCGTGTAGCTATGAGCTTGCATTCGGGAGAACGTGAATTGGAATCTCATCGTAGACAGCCCTGAAGATGGTTTTCCATGGTTTCCCATTTTCACACCAAGCTGTACCTTAATCAAGGCCATGGCCGCTACCATCCAAATCCTATAGCTTTCCCACCCTTGCATCGTCGATAACCTTCGGTGTGTCAGAGCGACGTTAGACCACTAGTAAAACAGAAACTTTTATGCCCAATTATTGTTGAATGTTTGAGAGAGAAGGTAAATGTAAAAGAGGATCTGCAAGAAAACCAAGAGTTCGAAAATTAATGGAACACTTCGTGTTTTGTTACTGACTAGTCACGAAGTTATTACAGTTCATTAGAGTATTATAAATTGAAAATGGTCCTTATGTGAAATATGTTTCTATATCTGTGCATAAGTTAATTGATATTCAAAACATAATCCTTTATTTCTGTAAAAAGGTGACAGGATATATAATGATGGACGATATTTGTAGAATCAGCATTAAATAACTGGTTCAAGAACACCTACTTTAAGAAATCATCCGAAAAAAATGACTGGGGATATCATCTCGCCTGCAAATTTTACTACTCCTCCTCCGATAAAACGCTGAAATGAACATCATATTTGAAGCCCTGTGACAGAGTTATGGTGCATTATTATTATTATTATTATTATTATTATTATTATTATTATTATTATTATTATTATTATTGTTATTATAATACCGGGTGGTACACCTCATCCCCGTGCATTTAAATGAAGCGCCTTAAGGAACGCTATCATACATAGCTTGAAACATCTAGTTTCTAGTGCATGAAGTTGGGACATTGACCAGAAGATGTCACTACTAAATGACAGAGTAATGTGTTATTTTAAAGTTTCCTAAACTGACTGGATTTCCTTGTTTTGTTTTGGTGTATCACAGGAAGTTCGCACCTTTCTCCATAGATGTCTCTACAAAAAGAACTGAGGTCATGCACTCCGGTGCCAGGTGGAATAACTGAAAGATTTAAAGAAGTTTTGTGTTTATAGGTTTTTTTCAACTGAATTGACTTTCATTATTTTGATGCTTCAAGATTTGCAACACTTCCTTCCCATCCCGCCAGCTTTGAGTCTGGCCAATGGCAAATTTTCTGTATTTATTTTTCAGCCAATCAAACGTTTCTTGTACCTATTTTATCTGCCAATAAAAATGAGAGGGTGTGTCCGGATTTAGTCCAGAGCCCTCGGGTAATACAAGCTGACGCCTTTTCGAGTTAACTTGTTTTATTGATCGTCGAATTAATGAGAGTGTGTGTGTTAAGGCAGGAGGCGGGGCCTCTATCTTCGGCAGGCAGAACATCAGCTAAGATAATGGCCAACAGTTTTTCCATCTAAGTAGTAATTTCCGCAAGCTGACCCGAGGGAAAGTTTCTAATCCTTAACTATGTAACCGTCTGTTTTCTAAAATGTACAGCTTCTCTTGTAAAGCTTCTCTTCTTTCTAATGTAAAATTTGATAAAGACTTAAACTGTAAATCGGGGATAGAGAGTGCGTTACCCTCTCGAATTCCCCTTCAATTTTATTTTGAGGTGACTACGATTTTGTAACTGTTTTTCTCCTGTAAATTACAAATTAACTTGTTCTTCTAATCACCCCAGTAATGTGGAATTAGCCTCTCCATCATCGGGCCACAAGCCCAAGTAGGGGTTTAAACTTGGTTTCAAGGAGCGCAAGTGTACGCCTCCATACATTTTTGAGTTTGGGCCAGTAATTTAACATGTTATTCTTTTTCACGAAGGCCCAGTAGCATGGGTACTAGAGACCCGTGTGTAAACTAAGGTACTTAACATGGTATTGTAAATTGTAGGTTGTGCCTAGAGAGACCAGAAATTGTAAGGTATTGTGCAAAGTGCCTTGAGTAGACCGTAAGGATTTGGGAGCGCAGCCTCCTTGGTAGAATTTGGAGAGCATGTAAGCTCTTTTCTGATATTTGTGTAATATTGAGTGGTGCCTTGGGAAGGCCGTAAATTTGTAACTGTTGGAGCGAAGTGCTCTTGAAAATTGTGTTTTGGGAGATTTCTCTCCTATCTAAACGCAACTTTAGCGATTTTTTAAACTTATAAATATGGAGCTTGAAGCTCAAAACTTTGTAAATTACCTATCCTTGGGTTTTCTATTCTTGTATCAAAATTGCTATTTTGTACCTGACTACCTGTAACTGAAATATTGCTTGTTAACATTTAATTTTCTGAGAAGAAATATAACCTTCATTTTGAACTTTTAAATGAATCTTTGTTTCTAGTAGATAGACCCATCTTTCACCTCTGCGTTCCACAGATAACACCGGAACAATTATTATTATTATTATTATTATTATTATTATTATAATAGCCTTTTCCCTAGCAGAATGCATAAAGTTTCTGTATTGTTTCTTACAACCGTTTCATGTTTCATATTCACGTGCCGCAAATTAAGCTTCTGGGATAAAGGTTACTGCAGTTTTCGGTAAACATCCGAACAAAATGAACATACGTAAGCGGAGTAAAATGAGGTCCGGAGAAAGGAATTAATTACTAAATTATTTTGAACCTGACTGTATCGTAACGAACAACCATAACAGCATGAATTTTCACAAGACTTGTTAGAAAACAGAAATGACTTTGAAAAGTTTAGGGGAAAAAAATATCCTATACATCAGCAAAGTGTTATCCACGGTAGTTACCTACACAATTTACGGCTAGCGTAAAAGAAAAGGAAAAACTGTCGAGAACAATGCTAATATCACGGAATCGTACAAATAATAGTTTCCTTGACAAAAATAAACTAGATTACATGAAACATGCCCATACTGGAGGAGGTCCACACTACTTAAAAAATGCATTCGACATCAAACTGGCTGGTGATCTTGAACGATATCAGGATGGCTCAACACTAGAAGTGAATTTAAAAATTATAGAGAATCCGAGAGATCTGAAGAAGTAAGCATATTGAATTTAAATTGGCATTGGCTATAATTGAAGAAAATGTAATAGTTAATTTATAATAATATGCAGAGATCCACATACCGACTCAATTGAGAAACCAAGACGAAGCATCGCAAACACACACGCCGAATAGGCCACACAAAATATGCGAAGATAGACTTGAGATACAGTCAGTATGATGGGGCTGAATCATCATCATCATCATCATCATCATCATCAATGCCACATTTCCCATCATAACTCACTACGAGAAACGAAAAGAATCAAGAAGATATTCCGCACTCGTACACGATAACTGAATATGTAGTAGTGGCCACGGTTAAGTCTTCGACATCGTGCAGCTCGCCGTGGTGCAACTCTGCATTCGGGAGGCGAGTGGAATCAAATCCCACCGTCGGCTGTCCTGAGAATGGATTTCCGTTTTCTCCCATTCTGTCTTCCAGACAAATGTTAGGCCAGTCCCTCGTAGCAGTCCATGGACGATCCCTTCTCCTTCCTCCTTAACTGCACAGCAAATCGCCAAACATCTCCTGACCAGAGGGCGTTACCCCCTAATTGGCCTGCAGTATCCCGGAAGTGTGCGGAAAGAAAACTGAAGACGAAACGTTTTTGAAGGACTGTAAATTTGAAGATGGGCCGGGAAGATAGCCATAAAATAAGAAAATGTTTCCTTTACGGGAAATAAGTCCCTCTCTTCTCCTACCTTTTAGACATGCCAGGCTCCGCCGGTTTGTCCTTCGGTTCTGCGAAATTAAATGTGGACACCTGAAGGTTCAAGAGGCAGATGACGTAATACTCACATGAGAGTGGGTCGATGAGGAGCAGAAGAGAAGGAGGCGTACGCAGAAAACTCTAGAAATACATGACGTATGGTGTGCTATCGTAGCGTAGAAGTAACCAGACAAGAAAGATCTGGAACTAGAAGGCTGCTGTCTGGAGGCGGTAAGGCATGTCATACCAATTAAGTTGTGAAGTGAGAAAGATCTTTTTGGAGTTGCTTGGTGGAGACGGTAAGACTTGCCGTGTCAGCATGGGGCAGCAACCCCAACCTGTGGCCTAAATTAGTTTTTAAAAACTCCAAAAGAGCCAAATAAGAAGAAAAACAAACAAACAGGCAACTAACGAGCCAACTATGTTGTTTTATGTGACTTGATATCGTGAACATAATTAAAGGACCTCTAGTTTTACGTGTAATCGGAACCACAGGCATGTGAGTTTTCATTTAAAATTCCTTGATTTGTCGGGATCGAACCGTGACAGCCTAGGTGAGAGGTCAGTGATGATGCGATTTTACTGCCAAACCCACACAAAATATTCTGCACACGAACAAGGATAAACGAAATTGATGGGTAAGTGCTTCAGGTCCATTTAACAGCAAAAGTACTTTTTTGTTCAATGTGCTCTTTTCTAATGAAAATTTTGTGAAGAATTCTTTCCTTGGAATAGTCGTGATTATCCTGCTTTTCCCTTAGCACACAGCGAACGTATTATCAAGCCTTACTCGTTTTTGTAACCTGTTGCTATCTATTTTTAATAGATTTTGTTTTATTTACTGCCGTCGTTCGTTGCGTTGGGTGTCAACATCAGTTTATTTTGATTCTGGATTTCGGAAGTAATTTGTGTTCAGTGTGAAGTTTATTTTCTCTTCCAGATACACTCTATGTTGGTTTATCTTTCCTATTTGTGTACACATCAGTATTACATCAGAGAGGATGTTGTATTTACTCAGGATTGGTAGATTCGTGCCCAGCTCGCTCTCTTACTGCCCGACCCGCCTCTTATATGCTACTTCCATGTCTTAATCCACTCTGACACGAGTTTATCGAGGTTTTAATTTGCCAGTGCGTGCAAATAAGTTTGTTGGCTAAATTGTGAAACGAATCATGTCCAAATACTGTCTGAAATAATGCATGGGAAAGATTTTAGATATGCCAGCGTTTTTGCCTGCTGCGAGACAGATTTTTGGTGGAATCGAAACTTTCTGAAGTAGATATGTACTTCAATATCCCTCAAGGCTGATAATAATTAGTGAAAGAATTTTAATCTGCAGCACTTTTCAAAAAGTAGAGCTATTTTCATACCGATAGGGGCATGAAATGAAGCGAAGTAAACACAGTTTTTTGCACTTTTTTTGTGAGATTACTACATTCTACTTCTCTCCCACCCCTTTTTCTCACACCTGTGGGGGTAGCACATGTGGATTTGGCCTTGTTTTACGGCCGGATGCCCTTCCTGATGCCGACCCTATATGAGGGATTTAATCTCTATTGTGTTGTTCTGTGGTGGTTGGTAGTGTGGTGCGTTGTGTGAATATGAAGAGGAGAGTGTTGGGACAGATACAAACACCTAGCCCCGAGCCAGAAGAATTAATCAGAAGTGATTAAAATCCCCGACCCGTTCGGGAATCGAACCCGGGACCCTCTGATCCGAAAGACAGTACGCTGACCATTCAGCCAACAAGTCGGGCGTGATTCATAGTTAGGAAGAAGTTGATGAGTGTTAGGGAGAACTTCGATGGATTTGCCAAAGACAAATTCGAATTAAATTTGAAGAAACTCCCCTTTACGAGTGCTTACAAGTGCTGACAAGATATGCTTCTTGGGTTTCTGAAGATGCCGAGCGGAGTCAGTCAGTCTCTCTCTCTCTCTCACACACACATAACAATCTACCAAGCTCAAAGCGCGAGCGGCTTACTATCAAAAACATTGAAATGTTGTGTGCAATACAATAAGTTTATTAATTATTTGAATCCAACACATGGGATAAGGAAAGTTCACGTCATTGATTTAAACCTTAATATCCTGATTTCATCAATTTTTTGCACCTTTTCGTATGCATTTTCAGAACCTTCCCCCCCCCCCCCTTTTTTCTGACAGTACTTTCCACCTTAAAATCCCTTTCCTACTGATCATACATTACTTCTGTGGCGCCCACTGGATCCCTCTAATAAAGGAACTGTTTTGGCTCGGACCTGGTGGATTGCAATGAAAGTTGGTTGTACAGTATAACCAATAACGCCGTAAATTTAAAGGTAATAGTTAATAGCCGTTCAGTTGCAAAATAATACTATTCTTGAATGAAAATGAAAACCTACAATCTGTTTTCCAGTCAGTGACCGGGTCAGGGATGTAATGAATGAATCATATATAGGCTATTATTACGATGGGGTCGCCACTCCCAAATTGATATATTAATGAATGATAGATGCTACGAAATGAGAATGGAGAGTGTTGCTGGAATGAAAGATGACAGGGAAAACCGGAGTACCCGGAGAAAAACCTGTCCCGCCTCCGCTTTGTCCAGCACAAATCTCACATGGAATGACCGGGATTTGAACCACGGTATCCAGCGGTGAGAGGCCGACGCGCTGCCGTCTGAGCCACGGAGGCTCATTCTTTGAATAATACAGTCTAATGACTGGCTTTACCCTGCGATGAGTCTGCTCCAACTAGGTCGATGCTGTGCAGTAAGTTTTGCGTCTGCATAGCTGCGACATCCTAAGTTTACAAGAAACATCTTGAATGTCTTTCTTGGTCTTCCACGAGGGCGTTTCCCTGGTATTTTACCTTACAAAATGTCCATCAACACATACTTATGTCGAAGCCTATGTCCCATCCAGGTGTTAGGGGCGCGCAACTGTGAGCTTGCACCCGGGAGATAGTGGGTTCGAACCTCTCTGTCGGCAGTCGGTTTCCCGTTTTCACTCCAGGCAAATGCTGGGGCTGTACCTTAATTAATTAAGGCCGCGGCCTATTCCTTCCGGTTCCTAGGCCTTTCCTATCCCATCGTCGCCATAAGACCTATCTGTGTCGGTGTGACGTAAAGCAAGTTGTAAAAAATCATCTTAATCTGACTCAACAGATGTCTCTTTTCTTGTACAGTGCTCTTTTTAGTGATGGTCTTCTTCTCCACCCAACTTATCCGTTGCAGCCGACGCCAATACCACATCTCAAAGGCTTCTAACCTCTTAATATCACTGTTAGTTAACGTCAAGGTCTCAGCACAATACATCGCAACAGACCAAACATAAGATTTCATTATTCTTTCATGTAAGGTGAGGGACATTGTTTGTAATATAGAAGGGACTATTTATCCCTGAAGGCTTGATCTGCTATGGCTATTCGTGTTTTTATTTCATTGTGACACTGGAGGTTTTCTGTTATGATCTGTATAAGATATGTGAACTGTACTATCTGTCCTACACTGATCATCACGTGCAATGGCCGTGTGTTCCTACCAAACGTCGTGACGTTTCTTTTATTATTATTATTTATTTTCATACAAAATGTCTTAGCTTTTTCATTCAGCTTTAGCAACATTTTGGGTAAATCATATTAATGTAGCCACAGTTTTAAATGGAACATGGTGTATTGAAGGCATCGATTGCAGTGGAACTTCATAGCATAATCAGTTACGATATAAGAGTAAGGATGTAAAGGAGAGTGCATATAAATCTCTGGTAAGACCCCAACTAGAGTATGGTTCCAGTGTATGGGACCCTCACCAGGATTACCTGATTCAAGAACTGGAAAAAATCCAAAGAAAAGCAGCTCGATTTGTTCTGGATGATTTCCGACAAAAGAGTAGCGTTACAAAAATGTTGCAATGTTTGGGTTGGGAAGAATTGAGAGAAAGAAGACGAGCTGCTCGACTAAGTGGTATGTTCCGAGCTGTCAGCGGAGAGATGGCGTGGAATGACATTAGTAGACGAATAGGTTTGAATGGCGTCTATAAAAGTAGGAAAGATCACAATATGAAGATAAAGTTGGAATTCAAGAGGACAAACTGGGGCAAATATTCATTTATAGGAAGGGGAGTTAGGGATTGGAATAACTTACCAAGGGAGATGTTCAATAAATTTCCAATTTCTTTGAAATCATTTCGGAAAAGGCTAGGAAAGCAACAGATAGGGAATCTGCCACCTGGGCGACTGCCCTAAATGCAGATCAGTATTGATTGATTGATTGATTGATTGATTGATTGATTGCATGCCTACCATTGTTTTACATAGACTGTCCACAGCATAACAAAATGAACCATTGTGAACAGAAATCTGGCAGTCGCTTGTGTTCATTAATAGAATGCACATAATATTTTACCTTTTATTGTACACGATACAGAAGTATTAAAACCCTACGGCTTATAAGTATTTGGATACTGTACTTGTTAGTAATGTACTTTAATGGCACGTGGCCTCTGGGGAGAGCTGGTACGTGTCTTTCGAGTTGACGCATGATAGGTGACCTGAGCGTCTGTGGGAATGGAGCCCTACCAATTATGAACATTCTAATGATGAAGACGGCACTCACACCCAGCTCCCGAGCCATCGGAATTGATCAATGAAGATTAAAATCCCTATATCGGCAGAGAATCGAATCCGGGACCCTTTGGACCGAAGGCCAGCACTCTAACTGTATAGTAATGGAACTGGACTACTTGTTAGTAAAATACTGTAGGTTTGTTCGTGTTGTCGAAGTTTCATTTTGCCGTGCGGTTATGGCCGCGCAGCTGTGAGCTTACATCCGTAGATAGTAGGTTCGAACCCCACTGTCGGTAGTCCTGAAGATGGTTTTCCGTGGTTTTCCATTTTCACACCAGGAAAATGCTGGGGATATACCTTAATTAAGGTCACGGCCGCTTCCTTCCCACTCCTAGGCCTTTCCTGTCTCATCGTCGCCATAAGACCTATCTGTGTCAGTGCGACGTAAAGCAAATTGTAAAAAAAAATATACATAGCCTATACATACATATTAAAGTGTTTTATGTAACTTCAAAATAGAACTACTGTATCGGTTTTATGCAATGCATATGCAAGATCATTCTACATCTGCTAAATCTCTGAGCCAACTTGCTATCATTTATCAGTTAATTATAACACTGTTGTTCATTTTGTGGCGACATAATTACCACCATTATATTTAGGATCCTTCACCCAAGCTTCATTGAAATCTGTCATCCAGTCCACACAGTTCTCTTATAAGCCCAACATAGTCCTTTTAGGACTACCATAGCTCAGCTTGTGATCTCTTGATTCGATGTGACCGAACTACGATATCAGAAGCCTATGGTGTCTGTTGTAGCACTTCATCTTGTGCACCAACCCATATCAGCGAGTCAGTTTATTGTTGGTTTTCTCTTCATATTATTATTATTATTATTATTATTATTATTATTATTATTATTATTATTATTATTACCGGCCCCATGGTGTATGGGGTAGCGTGCCTGCTTCTCACTCGGAGGTCCCGAGTTCGATTCCCAGACAGGTGAGGGATTTTTACCTGGGTTTGAAGACTGCTTCGGGGTCAGTTCGACCTACGTGATTACAGTATTGAGTTATCTGATGGTGAGATAGCGGCCCCGGACTAGAAAGCCAAGAAAAACGGCCTGCTGGCCACACGAACCCTCGTAATCTGCAGGCCTTCGGGCTGAGCAGCGTTCACTGGAGAGGCCAAGGCCCTTTCAAGGGCGTGAAGTGCTCAGGTCGAGAGAAAAATCCCTGTCCTGACCGGGAATCGAACCCGGATTCTCCGGGCGAGAGGCAGGCACGCTACACTACGGGGCCGGCACTACTACTACGATTACTACTCCTCCTACAGTAATAAGAATTGAAGCTATGAATAAGTTAGTGTCCCTATAGCTGTTAGAAACAGATGGCACGTTGTCAGAATATTACTCTGATGCTGAGTATGGCTCCAATAAATCCATTGGTATTCCGTATTTTTGTTAAATGGAAGCCTACTGCACCTTTATACAGTCCCGCGATTTTGGTTGTACAGTCAGCGATAGTCTGATCCTGAGAATCATTTGCAACTAACTCGTTTCTAACATGCTATGACAGACTACTGTTGCAATTTAATGCAGCCTACGAGTTAAAGCCTTAGGGTGCTGCACTGACTTCAACACTTCTAAACAGCATTACAGTGAGACTAGAATTGTAACAGTTACGTATCTGACAGCGCGTAAAATTATTGTTGCAGATCAGGCGTTGTCTGTTGCAGAATCCTGTTTTTAGTCGCACCCAGAGTAGTTCTCACTTTACTTGGGACTTCCCCGTTTTGATATCGATTTACCATTGGCCGTATGAAGAACTCATTTACTGAAACGACGTCGCGCTTCATTGCTGACTGGTCTCTCTAGTCCCACCCGGTGTACAACAAAGCGCGACAGTGCAGATGTCGTGGCCATCGATCGGCTTGTGTTGTTGTGCTGCCTCGTGCTGCTTTCTCGTGAGCAGAGCCTATCTACGACACCTTTAGTCAGGTGTCTTCACTTTTGTAAGACCTCGTTTGTCCGGTAGACGACACGAGTGGAAAATATGGAAGACCTACAGTTCATTGTCTCGCTCTCTGTGATAGAATGACCGGTTCAAATATGGCAGCGGTAGTCCGTTTTTTCAAGTCTTCTTTCTTTCTTTCTGTAAAATGTTGTAAAATTAGAACAGACGAAACTCACATGTTTTCTTTTGAGTCAAAACATTAACTATACATATCAGGGATTCTTTTTTACTTCTTCTCTACAAGTCTACTCCGCAATATTGTGCGTTCTATGATCGCTGGATCCTTCGTAGACGTCATCTCGAAGTCCATGAAGAGGTTGGATGCCTCCCGCAGACGGATAAACCTATCGAGCCCCAGCTAAAGGATCAGATATGATGATCGATCTGACTGTGAGATTGGAGATCTACGAATATCAGCCAAAGAACATCTGTAAAGAGGAGGACGTCTAAGAACAATGTTGAGAGGACCTTACAAAAATATAAAGTGGTTGCTCTGATGATGGGCGCAGAGACACTCTACCTAAATAAACTCTGGACTTGTTGAGGAAAATAAAACATCTGAATCCACCATCCAGACTCGGACATAAATCACTCGTTATCAATATCAAACATCACCTGTATTCCACAGCAGCTTAAAATGTCGATGAAGTAAAGGACAGGAATTTCAACAGATAACCACACCATATATAACCATGCTTGCTAGAAAAATAGCGATAAAAGCACAAAAAGTATGAAATTCATTGTCAAATATTGTTCCCTGTGAACTGATTAAGAGGCCGATAGGTTAGATTCCCTAATAAGGGCGGCTATCTGTTGGATATTCTTTCTCTGGTGCATTCTTCTCTAATGTATTTTTGCATTTCCCCATATCATACTGTAAGAGCAAGTAGCAAAAATTGGACTTAAAATCGCAGATAAAAATCTAAACTTATGACAAATATAAAAAATGCTAGAGTCTCCGTGGCTCAGGTGGCAGCGCGCCGGGCTCTCACCGCTTGGTTCCATGGTTCAAATCCCGGTCACTCCATGTGAGTTATGTGCTGGACAAAGCGGAGGCGGGACAAGTTTTTCTCCGGGTACTCCGGTTTTCCCTGTCATATTTCATTCAAGCTACACTCTCCAATATCATTTCATCTGTCATTCATTAATCATTACCCCAGAGGAGTGCGACAGGCTTCGGCAGCCGGCACAGTTCCTATCCTCGCCGCTAGATGGGGGCTTCATTCATTCCATTCCTGACCCGTTCGAATGACTGGAAACCGGCTGTGGATTTTCATTATAAAAATGCTCCACCTAAACTTACCATTGGAATGAATAAAATTGAAAGTGTTGTAAACAAGGTTGGGTTTACAAAAAGCACAACTTCTTTATTTGCTTCACATGTAAAATTACAATATTTACACTAACAAAACTGAAAGTTATCTCGAAGCAAATTGAACTATGAATTTGGAGAAAGAGTCTGTCTTTGCACACTATATACACGTTGGAGTATTCACGTTCACTACTATTTCGGAAAGATAGTCTTTGTGACATGAAACGTTCTTGATAGTCGAAAACTATCAGAAGCACTGACGTAAATATCTCAGAGAGTCCTTCCTTGTTGAAGTGTCTGAGTTCATTAACGTAAGTTCAATGACTGAAGAGTTCCTACTTAGCGAAACTAAGTCGATAATGGGAGCTTGCATTAGCTAGGGAATGATAGTGGCATATAATGGTAAGACTGGGCATGGTCAGCGGAATAGGCAAGAGGAGCGGTGACCCGAGGTGAGACCTCTTACTGCCAGAAATTCAGTCCACCTGGCCGAAGCACATTTTCAAGAGGAGTAGCCTCCGTGCTCGACGTAGGGTGTATTCTGGAGCTGGACACCGGGGTCAGTGGGCGTCTGGACAGGCTAGGAGCTCCTTTATATAGCACACACGACGTTCCAGGCACGCGCACTGAGGGCTGCGCGTCGAGGCTCGAAGAATAACACACTGGCACGCGTGTAGCTGGCTGGCGGATCGAGAAGGGAGCGACGGACATACAACAGAAAGAGTAAAGGAATTCCAGTACTTAGGTGAACGGATTACTGAAACTGGCAATGGAAATACAGTAAATCAGTAGCTGCAAGAATTCAGAAAATGGAAATTGCTTTTCAAAACACAAAGAATACTTGTAACAAAAAATGCTTGTCCTGGGACAGTAAAAATCGTCATTATTCAAGAATAATCAAACCTGAAGCTCTTTATACTTCAGAATAGCTCAATTTACATCGTAAAAAAAGGAGAATTAGACATTGAAGAAAGAAAAATCGTAGGGCCCAGAATTAAAAACTGAATACATTACCCCATACCAAACTCGGAAATATATTTATAGAATTTCTAAACTTTACTGATGCAATGAGACTGCGACGAATTCAGTTATTAAGCCATTTGGAAAGAATAAATAACACCAGACTAATTGAATACATACATTTCTTCAAATCAAACGTACGAGATCAAAATAGTAGAACTAAGTAGAGAACTGAATTAAGATCACCAAACCTGCAGGATAGAAAATAATGTCATCAGCAAAATTGTTCACATAAGGGGATTTGAGTAAAATGAGAAGAAACCAACACGACTTACCTGGTCGGAACAACAGAAATTACATCAGTCGATGAAAATGGAGAACTATTGGGCAAGGAGGAAAGTTCAACAAACGTTGATTCCACATGGTCCTAAGTGACCCATTCGCGCAGAAGAAGAAGTTAGCGTATCATGGATGTCGAACCACTTTCGGGGATCCTCGTCCAAGATTATCTTCTCCGCCATCGTCCACGTTTCTGTCCTATTTTGCCTTCTATAATCAGTTGCATGAGACTGTATTTGTCCATTCGGAAGATGTGATCGAATTAGCCTGCTTTCCTGCGTTCTGTGAGGGTTAAGACTTCACAAGATTTCCCGACATGACGGAAGCACCTCCTCGTATGGTGACGTCTTGCGATCTTGAACATTCTGCGATACGTCCACATTGCAAGGGCCTGGTGTTGGCTCATTGACGCAGCCTTCGTTATTCATCCTTCAACACCCTGAAGCACCACCACACTTCACGACACGCCAACGAGATTCGAATCGCAGGTCACAGTTGCTCACGAGAAACACACTTCGTACAATGCGGATTTCGGTTCAGATTTCTACATCCGCATCCCATTCTTGTGCTAACCAGTATCCTAGATAGGCCGACTTGAAGTGCGACGCCCTGTTATTGGTGTTTCTGTCCAGGTCGATGAAATAATTTGTGATTTTTATTGGTCCTTCGAAATAGATTTACGTGTGCTACGAATAATTGAAGCTAGTTTCATAATCCCGCTGTAAGTGATGACGGTAGAATAATATTCACGGTATCCTCTACCTGTCGTAAGAGGCGACTAAAGTGGGGACCAGAAGCTCTGAATTTTGGGGCGTGGTTTGGCGACCACGGTTCCCCTAGCTGAGTCTGACGTTGCTTCCACTTTTGTCAAGCGTCTCTCTTTCATCTTTCCTATCCGACCTCGCTAGATCTGACCCCGACGGTATTAGGTTTGCGTGGCCTAGGCAGTCTTTCATTTTCACGCCCTCCGCGGCCCTTTTCTTTCTTTTGCCGATACCTTCATTTTTCGAATGTTTGGACCTCTTCCTATATTCCCTCTTACCATTGTTACTAGAGGACGGTTGCCCAGGTATACTTCCTCTTAAAACAGTAATCTACACCACCAAAATAGTTTCGTCATCATCATCATCATCATCATCATTGTACAGTTCCATTTTCCCGGGTACTGTTACTGAGCCTCTTCCACTTCTTCCTGTCCGTATACAACTTGTCATGGAGAACATCATCCACTGTCCATCCTCTGGTAACTAGATCGACCTTGATCATGTCCATCCGTCGGATTTTAGATCTTCCTGCAGGTCTTTCCCCTCCAGCTGTCTTTCCAAATTTATTCTGGCTGTTCTTGTAGGCTCCATCCTCATCACATGCCCGTACAACCGTAGTCTGGATGTGCCGATTCGTTCTAATAGGGATGTCTTTATTCAGGCTCCTTTCCTCACCTAGTCACTTCTTAACTTGTCATCTTGGTCTTCTGGATGGTGGATCTAAGAAATTTCATCTCTGATGCTCGCAGTCTTGATGAATCTATTTTTGTGAGGGTGCACGCTTCAATACTATAGGTCAATATTGGTATGAAGTAGCTGTTAAACATCATCAATTTGGCCGGTTTTGGAATCATGTCATCCCATAAAAGTGTTCTTACTTTCGTAAGCCTCAAAAAGTGTGTAATAACAATATACGACATTGTATTGTGAGAGAATAAATCAGGTTTACTGTATTCTTAAATTATTGAGTATCCAGCTAAATTAGCATGAAAACTCCCCGCCTACTTCTAGTGTCACCATAATGTATTCTAAGACTGGAGTCAGTGGCCGATTATTATTATTATTATTATTATTATTATTATTATTATTATTATTATTATTATTATTATTATTATTATTATTATTATTATTATTATTATAGTACCGACTATCGGTGTCCACGGCGGTGTGTGGTCTGGTGGGGAGAACGAAACTTCATTCAGTTGTCATTGTTATTTCGTACCAGAGCTCTAGATGGCGAGCGTAAAGTAGAAAGTAAATATTCAGTGTGTTTTGCAATGGCATTAAGATTTAATGCTTGCGCCTGACTTACTTCATGTCTAAGGATAGAGTGTCTTTAAATGGGTCATAAAACTTTGATTAACCTACCCTAGTGGAGTTCCATTTCTCCTTCCAGTTGACATTGACGTTACGCTTTAATACAAGAAAGAATACAGCGAAATCTCTTCACTCCATTTATACAATTTTCATTGACGTCGGGAATACGTTATGTATCTTTTAAAATGTCAGTCGGCTATTCCAGACTAATGCGTTCTAGGTACGGATATAATGTATGACAGATATACCAGCAGAATCGCTTTACAACGACCTCTGTTGATTTCATGGACTTCGAGATGCTTGGGAGTCTTCAGGAACTGTCGTCATCGCGCGTTAGACATCCAGTACGCAGTCTCCATAACGATAATTTGCCGCACAGATGTACATCATTCTCTTCCAAACAGTCGACTTGAATGGCACTGTCGGTTATGTGAATGATGTTGATCCACGAAATATCACTGTAATATTTGTCACAAATGGAAGATAATAATTGCCTTTACTCAAATAAAGTCTCAAATCGGAGGTTGATTAAGAAACAATCCGAAATATTTTATTTTAGAGAATACATACTTTACTGCCTTACAACTACTATTTCTGCTACGTCGCAGCGCTTCCGTGTTTTGTTTGTCTAACGCTGTCGTGTGTGAAGTCTTTGCCACTGAAGTTCTTTGGTGTCGTTTTATTGATTTTTCTCATTCGATGTAATATGATGTAATATGTGCCCTAACTGATTCATTAAACGATTTATTGGTCCAGCGATCATGCTGTTTTTCTTTCATCAAAATACCCGCGCTGAACAAATGAAAAAAAAAAAGAGAATTCAGACGTAGCACTCCCATTCATCGGTGCCAGCCCTGGACCTCAAGAAAGAAACAAAAGACAGTGCGAGCAGCGGAATGCAACATAACGGAGTCCCTTTTACAGCCCGTAAGTACGTATACATATTTCTCACTAGTAACGACGGTATTTCTTAATCAGCCTCCGATATGAGACTTTGAGCAAAATCAATTAATGTCTTCCATCTGTGACAAATATTACAGTGATATTTCGCGGATCAACATCATTCACATAACTGGCACAGTCCGTTAATCGTTGTCAAGATAGAGGCTTCAATTACGGCATCGAGTTGGTTGTGCGGTTCGAGTCGCGTAGCTGTGAGCTTGCATTCGGAGGATTGTGGGTTCAAGCCTACTGCTGGCATCCCTGAAGATAGTTTTCCGTAGGTTTCCATTTTCACACAAAGCATATCCTGGGACTCTACCTCCATTAAGGGCACGGTCGCTTGTTTCCCAGCCCTACAGAGGTAGGACTATCCCATCGTCGCCATAATACCTATCTCGTCGGTGGGATCTAAAAGCAATAGCAAATCAAAACTTAGTTACAGTCCAAACTGTAAACCCTTTATCATTATTGCATCAGAAACGGGTGATAGTTTAAAATGTTGCCGCAATGCGATATTTACAGACATCCGACTATTTTACTTACATACAATAACAGAAAATGAAACAACAGCTGGAATCCCTTGTTTTACAAGATGGAAATACTATTGTCTGTCACACGAGACCATATCCGTGTGTATAGAACCTGGAGAAGGTGTCCAAAGACCGTTGTAGTACTCACTACTCTGTGTACACTCGTCCACGCTTCATCTGATGGCATATTAACCCTTGTCGAAATCAGGCCATTCTCAAGCTAACTACCCAGTAATCGTACTGGCCAGCGGAGATTCATCGAACCTGTTCGAGAGCTCCTTCGGTTTTACGTGCGATATGTAGAAAAACAATGTCTTGTTGGAATAATACATCTTTCCGTTGTTACACGAATGAGGGGAGAACAAGGTGGACAATATTTTAGATCCACCTTGAAGTACTCAGTATTCCCTTTGTAAATAGGCTACTAAAGACAAATGGACATAGTAGATTATGGTCCCGTATACCGTGGAGTATGTCGGTCAGTTAGGTGGCGCCCCGGACGCTGATCGTTGGCAGCGAGGTAGAATCAGCCTTAGTACTGAACACAGCTCTTCACCATTCGTCGCTACAGTCGTTCTTCGGTGGAATGGGGCTGCAATTATTGGTAAAGAGCGAGTAAATATCTACCTAGCGGCACCTATCATCGTAGCCCAGTTTCTGAAAGCAGTTGAGGATGTCCTAGTCGACACAGGACGACACAGCACTAGAACGTCGGGTGATAGTTTCAGCACTGGAAATGATGTAGATGCACCTGAGATTGGACTGATATTACTAAACTCCAGATTCGCTGCGATATTACTCGATTTCTGATTCTTCCGCACCACTACAATATTACTTGAATTTTTATTCTTCCACATCACTGCCATCTTGATTTGCTATGTGCGAATATGGTCTTACTTAATTCAAAGCGATAATTTCAACGTCTCATTTGTGCAGATGTCAGTACAATACAATTGTACAATTGCGAATAATATTGCTATTGATTGATCTTAATTATGAATCGCCGGAAGCCTTTTTGTAAGTGCGACGTTAAGCCACTTAAAAAAAAGAAAAATGTTAATTATTTTATTTCAGGTTCGTCCTTCCTTAAATCATATTTGTATCGTAAGCTGCTTCAGGTCAGTAGCCTGAGATCAAAATAAACATATCATTATCTTATTTCGACCTCATTCTTCAAGTCCTTCTTGCATCGCATTGTTTTGTTTAAGCAAAATTGCGCGAATTCATAACTGCATCTTGCTAGTTTAATGAGTTACTTTATTGGTCAGCATAGCTTACTATTTCAGGACTCGTTTAAGATTCTCCGATAGAAGTAAGGAAGATACGACTGTTGTATTTAACTCCATAAGAATTTGTTTTGGTCTTCTTGAAACTACAAGGTTTTCTAACGGAACTTATCCCTGAAAATTGTACTAGAAAATGTTTGAGCTCTCTTCAGCTGTCGTGGTAAAAGTAGGACCGACCTTCTCTGTTAGAATACATCCTCTTTCGGTATGTTGCTGTGCCTTCTCAGAATTTTGTTTTCAGAATATTGAGAAAAAGACTGTTGATTTCCATGAGTTCTTTGTCTCATAATAATAATAATAATAATAATAATAATAATAATAATTGCTTTTAGACATGATACTGTATAGGCTTTTGGGTTTATGTCGTGTCAAGAAAATAAGGTAAAATTCTTTACGTTTCGCAGAGAACTGTGCTCTGCGTCATCAGAAGAAAATCTCGACTGTCCACGACTTCTGATGACGCAGAGCACAGTTCTCTGCGAAACGTAAAGAATTTCACCTTATTTCCTTGATACGGCATAAACCCAAAAGCCTATACAGTATAATGTCGGTGGCCGTGAAAGCATCACTGGCAACAATAATTGCTTTACTTCCCACTTTGACTCTTTACAGAGCTTTTTCTCGTAAAGAAGACTGGTGTCTCCATGGAATCTTACCGCTGCATGAAAGGCCATTTATAATTTAGTATTTTGAAGAACAATTTTGCCCTGTGTTAGGTCTGACAGGGAAATACAAGTTTTAAGGAAATTACATCTGGGGCTGATGAAGGTTCAGATGTTTGTGGTTTTAAATTTCGCGTAAAACTTGGAGTCCCCTGGTTATAATTATTATTCTGCAGTCACATAAAACTACATATAAGGTTGCTTGCTGATGAAAGGTAAATGGGTTGTCCCCTGCTATATGAATGCGGAGTTTTAGAAAAAAAAACTCTTCGGAGGTTATAAACAAACCCAGCGTTAGAGTTGTTAGATCTCACTTAGTTAGAATTCTATTTCTGACACGGACCGCGTTTTTCAAAATTATTTAACATGAAAATACAACCACTGTTAAGAGATCTCGCCATAATTTCAGACACTTGTTCATGCTGTTGTCTTCTTTCTTGGCTCTATTTTCGCTTCATGTCAAAATTTCGTTATGAAAGACTTCTTCAGTCTTCATTATTGTGTATGTTGACTTGTGTCTAGCCGGCCACTAACGCCGTGTTTGTTTCCGAGCGGGAAGGATCGATGAAATATGGGGCAGGGACCGCTCGCAGGCCATTCATACTGTAGCACGTCATTAGGGTTTTCGCGTGACTAGCCAGAAATTTCGACGTGCTCGAATATTTCATGAACTCCTTCAACTCTGTATTGCTTTCAGGCTTCTACGTGTACTGGGTCTGCATTATTGATTCTGCCCATAATTCACTTGAATAGTGAGGTATGCTCTCTGAACAGATTCTCATCCTGTTTATACATCGGTTTTAACGTAGTCTAAAATAGCAGATTTCATCCCGGCTGACGATGGTATCTGCTGTTCGAGGTGCTTCACTTGCGACAACCCCGTGACGTTCGTTGGCTGCTGACACGTAAGAGAACTTCGGCAGGACAGCATTCCGACACTGTGGCATCCAGTAAAATTATTAATATTATTATTATTATTATTATTATTATTATTATTATTATTATTATTATTATTATTATTATTATTTGGAATATCTGTACTAATATTATAAAGAGAAAAAATATGTATGTTTGTTTGTAACGGATAGACTCAAAAACTACTGAACCGATTTTAAAAATTACTTCACCTATCGAAAGCTACATTGCCAGTGAGTAACATGGGCTATATTTTATTTTCAAAACAATTCGAGGTGGGGGGGCACGTAGGGGATATATAAAAAATAGGCTAATATAGGCAAAATATCGAATTTGTCGTACAAGGACGAGACAAAGCTCAATTTAATCCCCTTGATGCAAAGAACAAAACTCGGTAAGCCCTACGGGTCCGAAAACCATGTTTTAAGGCCCTTAAACCAACCGTTACGGAGATATTGGCACCACACTACCCCTGCTCTAGGAATCGGATAACCATGGCAACGTCAGCTCCAGGATTCTACAGGAGCGAAATTATCTACAATAAATCACAAAAACCTAACATGTTACAGACATGAAAACTAGTATTTAGAATCTCCTTTAAAAATAAAAGAACACAAATTTTGTTTCCAGGAAGTCCACTTACGGGGTGATGGGGGGAGGATATGAATTGAAGTGAGGAAGGATTTGAATTATTTATACGGGGATACATATATCTCAGAAACTGAAGGTGTTACAGACGTTAAAATTGGTACTTGGAATCTCCTTTAAAAATAAATGAACCCACTTTTTTTGAAAGAACCACTTAAAAGGGTGAAAAAATAAAAAATGCGGGTGAATTTTTAAAATGAAGATTCTTCTTCTACCGCTTTTCCCCACACCTATGGGGTCGCGAGTGCGAATTGTGTCGCAAATGTGGATTTGACCCTGTTTTACGTCCGAACGCCCTTCCTGACGCCAACCCAATATGTAGGGATGTAATTACTATTGTGTGTTCCTGTTGTAGTTGATAAAGTGGCGTGTAGAGTGAATATGAAGAGGAAAGTGTTGGGACAAAAACAAACAACCTTTCCCCGAGCCAGAAAAATTAATCACACGCGATTTAATTCCCCGATTCAGCCCGGAATCGAACCCGGAACCCTGTGAACCGAAGTCGAACTGTCAGCAGGGGCTCGAAGATAATTGAAGAAGGGGTTGAATTCTCTTTATGAGGATACTTTTATCTTGAAAACTAAGATGTTACAGACGTGAAAATTGGTGTTTGGAATCTCCTTTAGAAATGGAGAAATCCTTTCTTTTTCCGACTTAAAAGAGGACTGTTTCTCACATGTAGAGTTCCATGTCGTATGTTCCACACTTAGCTCTGCCAGTAGCTTGGTCATCTTAGCCCCAAAAAGCAATGCCACAAGCATGGTTTATAAAGAGGTTCTGGAGTGAATGAAATGCAATTTTTCGGCGAGTTTTTATACATCAGGTATTTACAGATAATGTCTTAGTGCAGTACCGAGGAACAAGTAATTTTTATCAAATTACGAAATCCTCGCGAACGAAGCCGTGGGTAACAGCTGGTTTTAAGATAAAACGTGTCCTGTACATCTTGCAACTTGCCACACCTTCGTTTTAGTTTGTGACTCATTCTACTAAGAATAATAATTTTATGATCTCAGGCATCGTAGGCAGGCATTTTGACTTGACGCCATTTAGGTTAGATGCATATCAATTTCAACGTGCCATTTTATTCTGCCAGATGGCAGAGGAACTACTCTGTTGGGGGGGGGGGGGGGTGACCTATTGCTGAGTTTTTATGAACACTGATTGTGTCGCCAGGGTTTTGGACCACGTTGAGTACCGAATGAATTTTTTTCCTACTCTTCAAATATCTCGAGTTTTAACCTGCAATCTTGGGATTGCGAAACCGATAGCCTACACTGAAGATGCTCCTCATGATCCTGAGAATACTTTCTCTCAGTCCAGGAAGATATCCTGGGTTGCGTTCACAAAATACGACTCCGAGTAGAGTTGGAGTAGAGTATCGCGGAGTAACTGGTAAAGTTAACTCTGAGTAACGGTATTTCGTGAACGCTTCGAGTGAATACAGAGTAACAGAATATGGCTAATCAATTAAGGAAGGTTATTTGTTTTACCATAATCTCATTTGCGAGGAATTTAATGTCTAATTTCTAGGCGAGTTTCTTCATAGCAGCGTGCTATATGAGTTATTACTACTTTCCTCGCCAAGTTGTGCCTTAAAACAGTATCCGTTATTTTTTACCTCGTAGGAACAATCTGATTACATTGATGATGAATACCAATACATCGGCTCCGCACTGATGCACGATAGGCCATTTAGGACAACTAATTGTAAAGATTATGTTGTTAACAACTACGACGAAACTGAATTTAAACAACATTTCCGATTGCCGGATCAGCATTCGAACGTGTACTCAGAGTCATTGGCCCTAAACTTTTTAAATCCAAAATCGGGGAACGAGGAAGACCATTGCAAGACCCACGAAAAAAAAATTCTGGTTGTAATTTGGCTCTTAGCACCTGATTCGTACATATCGGTTTCGTGAGAATTATAAATGCACTGTGTGGTATTTCTGATCGTATAATTAAATGGTCTCATTCAGAAGGTCATCTAAAATATTAAAAAGTTACGTTGCATTTTCCCAAGGAAATCTCATAATGTTGAGGTTAATAAGTCAGCTGCTCATTCATAACATGGGTTTTCTTATAAAAATTCAATCATGTTATTTCCGCCGATTATTAAAATTGGCACGGTGCCTATTTTTCCTGTTTTAAACGAAAATATCCCCTTCTTTATTCAATACATAACGCCCTTCTTTGTCAACAACTGAAAATAATTTGAATTCATTGCCATGTCAATATAGCCGCAGTTAATATCTCTCACCGCCACCAATGAATGCATTACTGCGCATGTCGAGTTAAATCTACCCACCTATTTACGCAGAGTAAAAAGAGTATACTCTAAGTTAACTCGAAAGCATTTTCTGAACGCCTTGTAGAGTTGACTCTTTACTTTTATGAACGGATAGAGTTAACTCCGAGTTTACTCGGAGTTGGAGAGTAGTATTTTGTGAACGCAACCCCGGTCTGTTTTTCCTTCCCCGCGCCTATCGATAACTGTAGTTTTGCACAGCAGACGGGAAAGTAAGGTCTTCGGCATACGATTAATAATACATAGATCAGTAGAGTTTTACCATTTGCTGCGTACGTTTCATACCCAATCTAAAACATGTAATGTGGCGTGACTACGGTTGCCAGATCGTACGTTTTCCCCGTATATTTTATGTTGTTCTTTTTCTGGCTATTCTTACCTTGTACGTTATGTTCTCCATAAGACTGTTTCTTCCGTTATTTCAACCCATCGATTGAATGTTAATTTCGCAAGTCTTTTTGTACTACTGCATCGCTCCATCAAGAATGCGTGATTTAGCTGGTGAGATAGGACTTGTGTATCATTGAGTGAAACACAATCATAATTAGTCTAGCTTTAGTCGAAGCATCAAATTGGCAACATCAGTGTTTTTTGATTCAGAAATTGCAGCAAAATCGCCTTGTAGCAGAACTAAATCAGTGATGTTACAGTAGTTATAAACTGTCTTAGACCCCAAGACTTTCTGAACATTTCAAACTGCCCTGATAGAAACAGGCAGACTTTTTGTTCCTGCTGCTTCAGATAAAGGGAACAGGAATCTATTTCCTGTTTGCGTTAAGCACTTTGATCCTAGCAAAAGAATAGAAGAAATTAAAATTTGTATGTCATGATGAACATTCAATTGTCATTTCGGAAATGCTGCTGAATAATCTAAAATATAATTACCTTGATACAGAATACATTTTTGCATACAGTGCTGATAATACAAGTGTTGATTTTGGCAAGCATCATTTTATATTTTAGTTACTTAAATGAAAAATTGGTAATGTTGTGCAAGCAACCTGTTCCTCCAACCACATCTTATATAATTCAATGAAATTTGCAGCTGATAGTTACAATTCGATATTTGTTTTGAAAATTTTGTTTTGAAACTTTTTAACCATGATTCAGTGTCTGAAAAAGGAGAAAATAATTGAAATCTCTTTTTGACTTTATAGATTTGTAGTAATGTGAATTTTAAAGTAACGTGCCGACGAGGTACCTAGTTGTAATTAACACCAGCAGTTGATAGACTGGTATAAAGCTATGAAAAGGTATGTTCAAAGCATTAATGTTGGTCCCAAATTCTTTTTCAAAATATTTTGAGCAGGCAATGATGATAAAGAAAGTTTTTTTGTTATATTTGCATTTCTTGGTTAATGTTGTGGTTCACCTCAACCTTGCTGCCAGAATTCTTCAGAAACACGATCTCAGTATTTTAGAATCCCTGAAAGCAGTGTCATCGCTCAGGGATAAAATCGAGCAAAGAGGAAAAATATGAATATTTTGGAAACTCAATGAAGCAGATCTTGAAGTATTCCCAAACTATATTTCTAGAAATCTCTGTGGTCTGTGCGAATTTTACCACAATCTTTTTAAGTTATTTTGATAAAAGGTATAATTTCAGTAAAGATACTAGTTATGTATAGGCCGATTTAGAAAGCATTTCATTGTGTCAGGAAATAGAATACAAGGACATTGAATGTGCTGTGGAGTTATTCAGTTTAGAAGATGAAGTGAATTTGGGCGACTAATATGAAGAATTATTCTCTGTGAACAGGTGCGGTTTAATGTTATTGGTTTTACGTCCCTAACTACTTTTTAACGGTTTTCGGCGACGCCGATGTGCCGGAATTTAATCCCATAGAAGTTATTATGCGTGCCAGTAAATCTGACACGAGGCTGGCGTATTTGAGCACCTTCAAATACCCCTGGACCGAGCCGAGATCGAACCCGCCAACTCGAGCTCAGAAGGCCAGCGCTCTACCATCTGAGTTACTCGGCCCGGCAGGCGCTGTTTAATTGATAATGTCAAATTTGAAGGAAAGGGCATTTCTATGTGGGTTAATTTTTTTTCTGAAGTTTCAGCGAAAAAGCGTACCCAATATCCTGGCTGGATTTTTATTCATCATTCCGGACTTGAATGCTTTTGTTGAGCTGATTGTTTCATTAATGCATCATAAGTGAACTGAAGTGAGGAACCGAAGCTCATCTGAATTAACAACAAACAGTAGCTGAGCTGCAGATAGCTGTGGACTTTGACATGCCTTGCAAAGAGTTCTGTGAAAGTGTAAAAGAAGGACCTAAACAATATAAACATGCAAAATCATCGGCAAAATACAATTAAAAGGTACAGTACCTGTTGAGTTCATTTTGGATGGTATTGTTTCTGTTTAAGTTGTTATTATTGATGCAGTAGAATGCTTTGTCTGCAACCATAGTTTTTCCATTGGATTATGTGGTGCAGTTTCGTGTTCCCTAATTTCTATATGTGAATGCATATAACTAAAAATCTTCCCTTTTCTGTAAACAACTCTGGGAAATTTTCCTTTTCATTCAGTGAAAAATCTGGCAATCCTAGTCGTGACTCGCATCAGTCGTTGATAGTATGTCATAAATTCCACTTACTAACTATTGTTTCTATATTTTCATTGGAAGTTTACAAACTAGTTCAGCATAAAACTATATACCAGTTGTTGCATAATGTTTGGACCGCAACCAACAGTCTGTACTTTCATACGGTGTACGTTGAAAAAGCAGCGTACTGGCCAACTGACGTTCGTAAACATGAACCTGTTTGCGTGATGAATCACACCGATGTAATATATGGGCATGGGATGTTGCTGTATAGGCCTACATGTTACGTCATTGTGTAAAACTTTTGTTAATGGTTATAGTATGAATTTTCGTGGTCTGTAACGAAACTGTAACACTGAAAACTAGTGAAATATTAACAAGAAAACTTCAGCATTGTTTCTTTCTCTACGTTTTTATGTAATTCCTATATCGATAGCATATTTCTCGCCTGGATATTTTCCTAGGCTGGTCAGATCCTGTAGTCTTGATCATTGAAGCTCTCTTCTCATTAAACTTCGCGAGTACTACATGACCTTGTAAGAGAAAATGTATTATTTCTGTCTGTCAGCAGCTGTTGGATTTTTTAAATGTTTGATCAGTCTTCGAGCGTAACTATAATGGATTTACTGTTTACATCACTTTTCCCTTCACTTGTCTAGAAGTACCGTATCACCGTTTCAGAACTGAAATCATTTTACTCGTCGTCTAGTGGTCTGACCTAAATTATTAGAAATTTCTGTGCTAGCTTCTAGTATGTGATGAGCAGTCAATAAATATTTGTTCATAAACGATGGTGGTGGTGATGGTGGTGAATATTGTTTTAAGGGGGAGTACATCTAGGAAACCATCCCCTCTTAACACTAACAAGAATAGAAAAATTAAGTCCGATCCCTCGAAGAAGGAGCTATCACCTAAAGTAAAGAGGAAGGGCCGGGAAAAGCGTGAAAATGAAACATTCCGTAGACCTCACAAATCTCCTAAAATATTGCTACTATGCTGGCGTAGCACTGGGAGAGTTGATACTCCCACGTGGCGCGTCCCACGTGGCGGATAGCGGGGTCCTAACCGGCTTGCCGGCGGACTTGAGGGAAATAAAATTCCTCTCGCGGACCAAACATATAACCCCCTGTGGGTGGGGGACGCAGACGAAGAATACACCCACAGTATCCCCTGCCTGTCGTAAGGGGCGACTAAAAGAGGCGACCAAGGGGTGATTGTCTTGCAACCATGAAACTACTTGTGATTAGTACCACCACGCGGAGCACATCATGGGTCGCTTTTACTTGCGCGTAGTACCACTATATTAGGTACCAAATAGGTTTGTGATTAGTAACACACAGGAGCACCGTGCGGTCGGCTTTTGCAGTACCTGTGATTAGTACCACCATATGAGCGTGACCATGGGATGATAGCTACCATGGTTCTGCCTTGCCTATATGAGGAACACCACGGTATAGTGCAGGTCCCTGTGGTTAGTACTCTTATGTGCTGAACGCCATAGGGTTGCGTTGCCTGTAAATTTCGCCGCAATGTGAGAAAAACCATAGGTCTGTGATATATGTCGAATTTCATAACCTGTGAGTAGTACCATAATGTGTGGAATACCGCGAGTCTCTGCTACTTTTGATTAGTACCGCAGCATGACACCATGGTTCTACATTCCTAGCGATAAGTACTGTTATGAGGGGCCGATAACTTGGATTTTGGACCCCCTTTAGACTGCAAGCATCATCGATTCAATGTTATGCTATAGAAGCAGTCCCTTGGTCAGTAATCATATTGTTTTACGTCAGATTCTGTGAATGTAAGGCATTGCGGGTCGCATCCACTGATTGTTTTAAATTCATCTCCATCCATTCATTCTTCTCCTCACGTGGAGAATTTTGGACTTTTAATTTGTCATTCCATTTCGTCTCATTTCGTACCATTAGGGACCGATGGCCTCGATGTTAGTCCCCTTTCAACAGCAAGCATCATCATCATCATCAAAATATTGCTTACTCACTGAGTTAGCTTCGCGGTACGGGCCGTGGTAGATGTAAACTTGCCTACCCTGATTGTCAGCCTACATTCGTCTCTCTCAGACGTCTCATTGAATAGCTTATCGCTGTGATGAGGGGACAAGCGATGCGCCGGTCAAACATAGGCGTGCTAGCGCAAATCTTGGCCATCAGTGTCTGATACCCTTTCCAAAGATGTATCTTAGTTGAGTGCGTGTCCACACTAGGACGTTTGTGATAACATTGGTACGTAGGCCGTAATATTGAAATAAGATCTTTTACACTGATGCACCCGTTCTTTCAAAATAGCTCTAGTTTAGTGTCTGTACAGGTGATAGAAGTTCGTGGCTGACGATCATGTGGTTCATTTTTTACTCTTTCTCCCCGTTTTCAATCATTCAAGCTCACGGGTATGAGAGAAACATTTTTCTGATTATTGAGCCTCTGCAAAATGTTAGATGAACAACAAATTTGATGCATATGCGTTGTTTCACCTTCTGTGACCCTTTCTGCTCCCCTCATCACTATTGTAAATCTTAGACAAAGAAGGTCCGCAGCATGCAGAAAATGCACAAGGTATGAGTGATGCTAGTAACACGTTTCCCTATGCAGTCATTCCTTGTAATGAATGGAATGGAAATGACTTGTTGTGTACCGTTTCCCTTCTAAGCGCAGAAATAATCACAGGACTTGTGTTTGATCGCCGCTCTGCACAGTGGTGCTGAAATACGCCAGCTTCGTGCCGGTAGATTTACCGGCTCGTAAGAGAACTTTTTCGGAAAACAAACGCTATTACCCTACAGAATAGTTCGTAGTATTATCATATTAAATCAAAAACGTTGGCTCAAGATTATCAAGAATGATAAACGACGATATTTATATTTGAATCGTTGATTGCAGAAGGGTCTTAAGTCCACATTGTTATGAAAATAAGCTAAGACTATTAACAGAACCCCTGAAGATAGACGCATCAATGAGTACAGAAAGGAACCCGAGTCCGGCATGTCTAATGCATTAAATGATACGCAAATTTTCTTGTTGAGTGCAGAAAGGTTTGCAGTCCAGGACTAGAGTACTTTTCTGCAATCAGTTGTTGGCATCCATGCAAATTAAATTATTTACTCTTGTAATAATACTCTTGTTTCATTGTTGGTATTTCTTCCTTTGTACTTTAATTGTTAGTTATAATTCTATTTCAAAAGGTGGTCGGTCTACAACAGTGCTAACATTACTTTCACCAGTTCGAATTCTGTTCTGATAAGAAAGGCATTGTCATGGCATCTCAATACATCGGAGAATTATATTCTCATACATTCTTGACACGATTATAAGAGCAACCCATAACTACCTACTCAGTTTGCCTATCCTGATAACCCATTAATACCAAAACGTTGCCAGATATAAAGAAGTCAGTCCACTATGTTCCAGGAGAAGTAGAGCCCCAACAATTCTGGTGCTCTATTCTTCTGTGGCCAACAGTGGAAAAAACAATATGCGAGTGAATCATGCTTTGCTGCTGTAGGTTTGTTCTTTTTGTCCTAGTGATTTATATTGGTATTTTTATATTCCTCGAATTTTCTAGGAGATATTCAACATTGTACATTCCTATGTGCAAGTGTTTATGTTCAAGATAATACTTGGTATTAACACTGCATTTCAGTATCCAGTAATCGGGAGATAGTGGGTTCGAACCCCACTGTCGGCAGCCCTGAAAATGGTTTTCCGTGGTTTCCCATTTTCACACCAGGCAAATGCTGGGGCTGTACCTTAATTAAGGCCACGGCCGCTTCCTTCCCATTCCTAGGCCTTTCCAATCCCACCGTCGCCATAAGACATATGTGTCGGTGCGACGTAAAACAACTACAAAAAAAACTGCATTTTGTGTCCATTTTTGATTTAAAGTTGGTATCAATATTGAAAAATAAATCTTTTATTCTGTGTGTTGTGGACAAAAGTGACTATTAATGTTAGAGAACAATGTATTGAATTAACTGCATTGTTAAAAAGGGATTAATTATGGTTGAATAAACTTTCCTTAGATATTTCGTGACACTTAATATCTTACATAATTAACTGAGCAGGTTAAACTGTTGACGGCTGTTGATTTCAGAAAGGACTTACGTCCAGCAGTTTTGAAAATTCATAGCACGTACATTACACATGAAATTACTATTATTTCATGTTTATTCAGTGAGTATACATGTATATTTTTAGACTACTAACAAAATTATTTTAACGACCCAGAAATTGCTAAGCAGTTATTTTTAATGTTATTTTTCGTTTCCTCAAAAGTAGGTTTTCTGGATTTAAGTCCTATCTGCAATCAAAGATTCATTTGTATTTTTAAGCGGTGGAGTAACCTCACGCTATATCGTGCCGCCTCTCCTTTCTGGAGATTAACGGCATCTGTTGCAATAATTCAAAATTAGAAAAGAGTGCTGTTTGAATGTGATCGATCATAGAAAATATATAGTCTACATGTTTTTATAATGTCGCGCGCATGAGCTGCACCTCGTTTCACGACCGAAACTTTGATAAAATGTGAGGTTTATTTTCAGATCAATACGGTACATACTCACTGCAGAATTGGCAGTGCTACAGACGATTCTCATAGTTTAGACAGGGCGAGGTTTAGATTATTTTAATGGAGGTGGAGATGAACTCATGATTGGGTGATGAGGGTGATGCTATTGCGCTCCTCACACCCATAAACCATCAGTAATTAACAGTGATAAATAGTCTGTAATATATTTGTCCTTCTCCTTTTTTTAATCACCCGCGAAGCAATTTCTGTAATATCCAGGGCTTCTTCATTTCTCTTCTCCTAATTGGACGATGCACATTCATTCTGTTAGTAGTTCGATATGTGGAGACCGTTCGTGGATTTAATTTGCAGAACGTCGGACCGGATAGCTCTTGGTTGGATCATGGACTGAATTGGACACGACTGGAGATGCGATTGGTAGTATGCTTTGTTTCAGGATTTAATGAGTTTGCTCCAGCCGAAGTGTGGCATACAAGTTGTTCCGTAAAGAATAAACCGCTGAGAGCACCTACCATGTACTAGTGGGAAAGGGTGCCCTATAGCGGTAAAAGTTGTAAGTGAAAACTTGAAATTCCACAGTGGCTTAAGTGCCAAAATCATCATTTCGAGATTTATTGTATAAATACAAATTTGTGTGTTACATAATACATGAACCCATTTCTTTCATATACAGAGTGACTCAAAGTCCGTCGTCATTTGACGAAGCAGTACTTCACGAAATACGTAGGGCCTAGTAGAGAGGTAATAATTGAGACGCATGATTGGCATGACATGAGGATTTATTGACACCAAAATGAAGTACACAAATTGAAAAAACAGATGGCGTTTCATACGATACACCAGCAATAATTAGCTTAACAATGAGCTACACCATGGGTGAACGACAAAATGGGTCTGCCTATGATTAGTACCCACTATGTGAGGAACACCACGAGATAGCACGAGTCCCTGTGATTAGTACACCTATGTGAGGAACACCATAGGTTTGCGTTGCCTGTAAATGACGCCGCAATGTGAGAAACACCACAGGTCTGTGTTACATGTGTGCATTACATTACCTGTTAGTACCATAGTGTCTGGAATACCACGAGTCTACGTTACTTTTGATTAGTGCCGCAACATGATAAATACCACCCATGGTTCTACTTTCCTAGCCATAAGTACCATTCTGAGGGGCCGATGGCCTGGATTTTGGACCCGTTTAGACTATAAGCATGATAGATTCAGGATTGTGCTTTAGAGGTGAGTATTGGTCAGTAATACTATTGTTTAACGCTAGTTTCTGGGAATGTGGGACGTTACGGGTCGGATCCACTGATTGTTTTAAATTCATATAGGCCTACATCCATTCATTCTTCGTCATGTTTTGAATTCTGGTCAGTGGATGATTTTGGAATTGTCATTACATTTCGTGTCTTTTCGTACCATTAGGGACCGAGCTCGATAGCTGCAGTCGCTTAAGTGCGGCCAGTATCCAGTAATCGGGAGATAGTGGAAAACCATCTTCAGGGCTGCCGACAGTCGGGTTCGAACACACTATCTCCCGAATACTGGATACTGGACGCAGTTAAGCGACTGCAACAATAGAGTTCGGGGAAAACCATTCTAAAACTGAAGTATGCAGATATATTGCGGATAGTTTAAAATGGCAAGCCTACCCCACATCTTCCTCGGAATCAACCTCTTAGTACTCTTAATTTCCCTGGCTTGGGGACTGGGGTTTATGACGTCTTTGCAATTCATTTCACCCTCATTAGGTGACCACCAAGCTTTTCCAGAGACCATGCACTATTATTATTATTATTATTATTATTATTATTATTATTATTATTATTATTATTATTATTAGCATAAAACTAAAATGTAAAAAAAAGATAATAAATACAGTCGTACCCGTCGTCGCTGGTTTATCTTCCTTGGTAGGTCAGTGGTGGTGTCCGACCCATGATCATGGGTTCGATTCCAAACTACCATACGTTCCGTATCGTATGTACTTCCTGACCTCGTACTTCTGACTTAATTGTATAGATAACAAAGTATTTCACTTCCGTCTACTTCTACATCCTTGTAGGAAGATATTGCAGGGCTGCTGTTATAGGAGTAATATAATTTTCTTTTTATAGGTTAGATCTGCTCGAATGAAATGCAATATCTCAAGTTTAGTGCTATCTTTTGTTGTTTGGAGTCGAACCCGTGATCATGGGTCGGACACCACACAAGGGCACCGCGTGGCTCTTCGAATGTGTTGTTTTGCTCATTGTGACTGAATCCAGGATCAATAGGGTAGTGTCGCGTTCACCTGGTGCTGACAGTGGTTCGTCTCTAATCTGTTGATGATCTGACCAGGCATAATGCAATCTTGCTTCCCTATGACTTGAATACCGGGCAAGTTGGCCGCGCGGTTAGGAGCGCGCAGTTGTGAGCTTGCATCCGGGAGATAATGGGTTCGAACCCCACTGTTGGCAGACCTGAAGATGGTTTTCCGCTGTTTCCCATTTTCACACCAGTCAAATGCTGGGGCTGTACCTTAAGGCCACGGCCGCTTCCTACCCATTCCTAGGCCTTTCCTGTCCCATCGCCGCCATAAAACCTATTTGTGTCGGTGCGACGTAAAACAAATAGCAATATATACTGTATATATAGACTTGAATACAGTGTGCCAAAACCACACCAACATGCAGTCAAAACCACTGTACCCAAGACCTCTGCCGATAAGGACTATGTCAGGCTCAGTAATTGGTCTAGTACTGAACTGCCAGGTTTGTCACGTGGTTTCGTGCTGTCCTGCCACAGTTTAATCCGCACGTCATCGCCATGACAATGATTTCTCGTCGAGCTAGAAGCTCCAGTAACTTTCCGATTCTCGCATTGAAATCGCCCATTAACACTATTCTATCCTTGCTGTTGACCCTGTTTACGATGTCACTCACTGCTTCTTAAAACTTTTCAGCTTCGTCTTCATCTGCACCTTCACTTATTATTAAAAGCAATCAAAGTCGTTTATGATGGAAATTTGGCTTATATGAAAAAATGATGAGAAGTGATGGTAGAACGAGTTCTTGTTCCAGTATCGGTATTTCGGATGTGTATTCTCCGAGGATTGTAGTATAGTAAGTGAGATTGAATAAAGGTGCGCTAAAGCTAATACAGTGAGCCCGCAGTTGCGATCAGCAGTATTGTATATGAAAGAAGTCAACTCTGACGAAACTATCTTTACACCGGGCCGTTTTCAGACCAGCGTCGTTGTACTGCAGTGAAGGCTGGGTAGAGTCAGGGTATCTTATTTAAAAGTTAGAGCACGGCCGACTTGATGCGTCGCTCTAGCTAGCTCCAGTCGGCCGTGGTTAGGGTACGTCCAAAATGCGTGCTGGTTGTCTGAGTCAGACAGTCGGCGCTGACTGTCTGACTCCGAGTGGCAGGTGGGATGTGGCCATTATGAAAGCTGGTTGTCAGCGCAGACAGAGCTGCCACAAAAGAAAAGATATGAAATACAACTGATCAGTGTAGCATGGAACTAACAAGAGAACAGGCTGCAGCTCTATTGCTGCTAAGTGACAATCTTACAAAACGAATGAGAAGTGATATACATCCAATTAATGAATTAAGATCTATTTACGGGGAGTACAAACACCTTTTTCCACAGTTACTTGTCGACGAAAACAGATTTTTGAATATTTCAGAAAGAGTTCGGATACGTTTTGTTTTATTTTGTTAAAATCTGAACACAGGCTTACGAAGAACTGGGCGAATTACCACACTCAACACGAAAATCAACAGCCTGCGCGGCAGGTTGTCTGAAACCAGAATGAACGAATCATTCCGGTAAATATCTGAGTCAGACTACCAGTGCGCAGGCTTCCTGCGCGCAGGTGCATTATGGCCAGTCCCGCTTAAAAACACAGGACATACTTATGTCGACTCGGCGCCGACTGTCTGACTCAGAAAACCAGCGTGCATCTTGGACGTACCCTTAGAGGTGACAGACATAAGCGTAGTGAGAATGATCGCTGGTACCAAGAGATGGAAACGATGACAGGAGGGTACTCGAAATAAGGAGTTAGAGGTTAAGTTAGGAATGAACTTGATTGATGAAGCGAGGTTAATAGAGGCATAAACTTGCTTTTGGGGCGGGATCATGGGAGGCAAATCGAGGAGGATACGCTACCTAGGAGAATAATGAACTGTCGTGGAGGGTAAGTAGAGGGAGACTAATACGACGATGGGTAGACTCTGTTTGTAACGATTTAACCATAAATTGTATGGACCTAAACGAGGCCACAGCGCTGGTTACAAATAGAGGATTGTGGAGGCGTTTAGTAAATTTACAGAAGCTTGCAGTCTGAACGCCGAAAGGCGATAATGAAGATGTACAGAATGGTCGGAAACAAAGAGAACCGGATATATTATGAGCGTTAGAGTGGTGGTCATTTGGAAAAAGTAATACGATATGTCGCGCGCTTGTCATTTTACCAGCTGCTAAACTCAGGTCGCTTCGCGGGCGAATTCAAATGGGCTTTGTGAGGTGGTGTTGCTAAATCTGAACGTGGCTTAAGACCGGCTTGAACGCACCAATTGAAGAAAAATTATCGCCCAGGGGGGGGATCAAAACACGAACCTCCGAGCTGACAGGATCGCGCCATAGCAAGTACGCTACGGTGTCTTTGTGTTTGGTGCACGCCTCTCAAGCCGGTCTTAAGTCACGTGCGGATTTAGGAACACCGCCTCGCAAAGCGAAGCGATCTGATTGGCTAACTTCAGCACCTAATAAAATAACAACGGCACGAGATATCGAATTAAATTTTTTCAAATTATTTATCAGTATGACCAACCTTCTAACGCACATATACCCGGTGCACGTTGCTTCCGACCACTCTGTATGCATGGATTTATGTATGCGTTATTCGTGATTACTATTGTTATTATTTCTATTAACTTATACATAGATAATACATTATTGTATTTGGGAAGCAAAATGTCCCTTTATTTTGTATATTATCTAGTAACTTACGTTTGATATTTTGTGTGTATTAGATCGTGCAGTAAGGAAGAAATTATTTTCAGATTTTATACTGTATTACGTAAGTATTTACTAGTTAAGTATAAGACACGGGCAAGCGTTCCAAACGTAGACTAGTAAAATGAATAATCTATCACCAAAATAGTGGGAACATAAGCTAAAACTGTCCAAATTATTTGTAACTGCATAAAAAATAAAATTTCTGTATTTAAAAAAATCATAAAGGCATTAATTTCGAGGTGCAACTAAAATATGCTGTATGTAACAAGGATCCGAGCGTTACTTGTGAGGAAATTACCATTCGTAATCGGTGTTTAGGGCTGGAAGTGGAAGAGACACGCAACAGAAGTTGGTGACTTGTTGCAGGACATGCATTGCATCTCAGTGGGGGAGCTTACCTTACTTGTAGAGTAGGGTCATAATTGTCAGAAGTTGCGTGTTTGTGTGGAATTTACTGAGGTCCTTTGTTACAAAAGAGAAATTAGCGTTCAGTTTGTTTATTATTATTTGTCCAACCCTTGTCCCGTTGCTGTACGGGGTCGGGTAAGAGGTGAGAAGAATCTGTCCTGGCGGGTTTTTATGACCGGATGCCCTTCCTGGCGTCAACCTCATCAGAGGAGCTAATGAGATGAAATAAATAACGTGATACATGATGGTAGGAAGGGAGAGAGTGAACCTGGAGCCGGTACATAGTCTACTCCTGTCGAATAGCACCAAGAGAACTGCTCAAGGCTTAACGTCCCCATCCGACGGATGACTCACGATCAACAGCGTCATATGCCCTCACTCGATATGAGCAATGCGGAGAGGTTTGGAATTTAATTCAGGCTTTTGGCACGAAACCTAGTGGTTAGAAATCGCATGCCACCATCTCCCCTACTCTGCCGGCCAACATTCTGATGGTGAAAATTTTTTCGACCAACGGGACTCAAACGCCTTAACGATCATGGCTACCAATATCTCCATTTATTAACTTTCCGACGTAAAGGACGTTGTGTAATATGATGGTCGTCCGTTTAGAGCTTTGAAGTGGAAAAAGAGCACTTCCTCTCAATGATTTTGCGTGACAAGCACCCTCAGGTCTCCAGTTGAGTCTGATACCGCGTTTGCAGCTTCGCTTTTAGTCACAGTTGGTCGACGTTTTACGCGTATTTATATTACAAGAGACCATTGTCAGTATATTTACTGACTTGTAAAAAAAAAAAAAAAAAAAAAAAAAAAAAAAAAAAAAAAAGCTCCTTCTTGGGTTAAATTCCGGATCACCGGGCGAGTTGGCCGTGCGCGTAGAGGCGCGCGGCTGTGAGCTTGCATCCGGGAGATAGTAGGTTCGAATCCCACTATCGGCAGCCCTGAAAATGGTTTTCCGTGGTTTCCCATTTTCACACCAGGCAAATGCTGGGGCTATACCTTAATTAAGGCCACGGCCGCTTCCTTCCAACTCCTAGGCCTTTCCTATCCCATCGTCGCCATAAGACCTATCTGTGTCGGTGCGACGTAAAGCCCCTAGCAAAAAAAAAAAAAAATTCCGGATCTGCGGCGTCTTCAGGACCTATAGTAGTTGAAAGAACATTGAACACACAACATTATTACATTCCTCACCCGAGAGTACGGAGCTCTTAATTTCCTCCTTCGATTCATATTTCTACGGCTGGGCCGTATTGCTCAGGCTTAGTGAAGCGACAGCGACGATGTCATTATTGTACCATGCTTCTATGAAAAACTTCCAAGACCTCCGACGCCTAAAATCGACGGAATCAGGTGAGTTGACTAAAGAAGATCTCATATGAAAGAAGGCGAGAAGCCTGGCATTAAGTGGAAACCAAGACAGTTTCAGCTGCGGTGCACTGGTCGCCACCATACGCTCCTAAATAAATTGAGCTCAAGTTGGTGGGTTCGAGCCCGACTTCGTCCGGTGGTATTTGGAGGGGTTCACATACGCTAGCCTCATCGTAGTAAATTCAGTGGTACATAAAAACTCTTGCGGGACAAAATTCCAATAGCTCGGTGTGTCTAATGGTATCAGTAGTATTAAATAATAATAATAATAATAATAATAATAATAATAATAATAATAATAATAATCATCATCATCATAAGAAGAAGAAGAAGAAGAAGAAGAAGAAGAAGAAGATTGATAAACCTCAAGTGTGGAATATCCTTAAACAAATTGTAATTGGATTTTATTTTATCTCTTTCTAGCCGTAATTATCCGGATTGAAGAAAGACAAATGTGAAAAATTGAAATGAAAATTCACCTCGACGTAAAACTGGAGGTCGCATGGCTATGATCAGGATATCTGCAGTCACGTAAAGTTGTATTTGTGCGCGTGCTCTTTCTTCTTCACGTAAAGTAGGTCTATCGTTTTGAAACCGTATGTGTGCCGGTGAGCGTTACAAAAACATAGACATTTGAAAATCGACGGCAAAGTTCAGTATCTCATTGTAAAGAGTAAGGATCAGTGTACCCAGCCACAAGAATCTGACGTTGGTATGACGTCTTTGAATGAGAAATTTCGTGCCGCGCGGCGAAGTTTTAGTGTAGCTCTGAACTTCGGCCTGGTAGCACGTTGTGTGAGATGTTTGATTCGTTTCAGTGGGTTTCCAACGTGGTGCTAAGAATTTGTCATGTGGGCAATAAATGATTGTAGAATTATCGAAAATTCATTCAAGAGGTGAGAAAGGCTTGTGAAACTTCCAGAAAGTCCAAAATCATCCATGCCTGGCGTCAAAGGGTTCATCGGGAGCGTCTCAAAGTAAAGGCGGCCGAGTATCGTAAGGGTTCTGCGCTACAGGACTGCCAGCTGAGCACATTGACTGCCCCAGTAGTGGAAAATAATTTGGAACTCATCGATGTGGATAATGATCACTTAAGTGCGGAAGGGGCTCCGCTGCGTCCATCCAAACTCCCAGGACTGTGTGTTGTATACTCGAAATCTTTAGTATCTCGTGGCCAGAAATATTAATTTCAGGCAAGAAATCAGTACAGCCCTCAGAACCACCCGGTACCTGCCTACACACTCTCGATCATTGGTCACATCCATTAGACGCGTTAACACATGCACACATGTGAAGAGTGAGGAGAGGTGGAGAAAACGAAGTACGAGGATGTCTAGTATGTACGAAACATACGCGGAGGGTAAGGTACTTGCTTCCCCGCCTGCCCACACGTCCCACTGGCTCGACAATGAAGGGAGGAACCACACGGCTCCTTCAAGGCAACAGACGTAATGAGGGTCAAATTCTCCACTTTCTTTGTAATTCTTGTGTGCGAAGTCTGGCTTAAATGTCAGCGGTCTCGACTATGACTTCATTATCAACTGGCATCGTGCTCAACCATTGTAGGAGATAATCACCCTTATTTTCGTCAATATAGGTCGTATTCAATTAAATTAAACTTGTTTAATACTCTTGCAAGCACTGTCAAAAGAAAAATTAATATTACAATATGCACGGATATAAAATTTGAACGCAAGAAGGTAACAGTTTTATTTAAAGATCTAGGGCTTACTATTTTACTGAAATATAACATTATTTTTTTCTTAATATAATTATGGAAATGGGAGAGAAATGAAATGGGACAAATGACATATAAAAAGTAAAATACAGAGACAGTGCTTCCATTTACAACAACTTGTAAATGAATATCCTTCAGCGTCCAATAAATATGAATAGATATGTGAGTTGATATGAATAAAAGTAAGATATTGTCATAATATAATAAACTGTCTTGAAAGAAACAAAGGAGTGCATTTTGTACGAAAATAAATAAATAAATAAATAAAATGAACGCTTCCTGCAGTAGTTGGTAGTTCCTAACATGGCCGCTTAGTCGAGCAGCTTGTCTCTTTACTCCCAAGTCTTCCCAGCCTAAAGTTTGCAACATTTTCGTAACAATACTATGTTGTCGGAAGTTACCTAGAACAAATCGTGCTGCCTTCCTTTGGATCTTTTCCAGTTCTCGTATCAGTTAACAGTGTAGCACCGTGTTACTTGAAATACGTCGGGTGCCAGGGATTAAATGTTCCTAAGTAAATTAATGAACATGAAACTGCATCTCTCCGCTCTGTTTAAGACCCAACGGGGGTGCCTTATACAGAGAAACCAGTTCCAACTGCTGGCCTTAACTCACCAGAACGGTGACTAGGATAGGATTTCTTAACCAGAGTATTCGCTACCATTTTATTCACCTCTCTTTATTTAGTGGATTTATGGATACTGGAAGAAAGTTAAAATTGCTGAGTTGACTTAGGGGTAGTACGGGTTCTGTAACTGTAAGCTTTCATTCAGGAGATGCGGGGTTCGAACCCCTCCGTTGGCAATCCTGAAGGTTTTCCATTGTTTCTCAATTTCGCATCAAACAAATGTCTGGGATGTACACTAGTTTGAAAAATTAATTGGGACAAGCTCATATTTTACAAGTAATGACGTTTATTGCTAAGCTTTGGCTGTAACCAGTTTTATCTGCCCAATTGTCAGAAAATTGATGGACTGTTTTTTGCCTTGAATATGTTTCAACAATAAATAACAATTACCTTTTTCTGAATACAAGTTGCTTTATGTCGCGCGACACAGATAGCTCTTACGGCGACGAGGGGTTACCTCCAGTTCAGGTTGAGTGCTTTTAAATGTAGCAATACCGTGTGCTATTTATGTGTTCTCTAGGTAGGAAATGTTTGTGGGAATGTAAAAGTGGATATTTCACCAAAGAAGCGGGCAAAAAATCGTTCCTCTTAAAGAACATGCACCTCTTACAAAGAGTTTCTTCGCTTCAGGTGGCCCTGGAGTTCTAGTTCAAATTGATGGCGTGATGAATTCAACAAAATGTATGAAAATCCTTAAGCGCAACATATCTTATAGAGAGAGATTGCCTCTGTTGTTGGTATGGGGAAATCTAGTGTCTCTAGGCTTCTTAGGGCAGATGTGGACGAAAACGAAGTACCACTCCTAGAACTGACAAAACTGTACTTAGAAACAGCAAAATTCATCCTCACAAGACAAGTAAGAATATTCAGAAAGATGTATTGGCTACTTGGTTTAAAATTGTCGCTTGTACCGCATGACGTAGGCTTCTTTATGGCTGGAAGGCAAGAAAGCCAATAAAGAAGCAGTTGTTGACATCGGTCATAAAGAAAAAAAAGTCTGACCTGAAAAAAATTTGAACTTCCAATAACTGGAAATTAAACTTGTAGTTTTCAGTGATGACTCACATTTTATTGATCAAAGTTACAGTGCACAAGTTCAGCCCAAGCATCCATGAGTCATTTAGGGATGAGCATCTGGAATAGACAGTAAAACTCCCTTAAAACAGGTTTCTTCACTTCACCTGGCCCTGGGGCTCTGGTTCCAATTGATAGCGTGATGAATTCGACAAAATGCATGGAAATCCTTAAGCGCAGGATTGTGCCATTCGTACAGACCTTCGCAGATAGTGATGGAAGATTTTGACATTATCCGCCCCCGTGTCACAAATCAGTATAGGAGTTCATTGAAGAAACCGACATTAATGTGCTTCAGTTGTCTGGTAATTCACCATACTTTAATCCAGTCGAGAATGTTTGGAGTATTATAAAGAAACGTCTAGGTAAAATAGACCGTTCGACAAAAGAGCGCTTGTTAGTAAACGCATTAAACACATGGTTCCACGACGACGAACTAAGAAAAATTTGCTGAAACGTGAGAGTTGATGTCAAAATGTGTTCAGTAAGTCATTTAAGGAAAAGGACACATTACTTGCTAATATTCTGTGTTAATTTTATTGTATAGTAAGGAACTGTGTGCATATTTAGTTTATTCGTCTGGTCCCAATTAATTTGCACAATGTTGCATCTCATTTAAGGCCATGTCTGCTACCTTCCCAGTCTTAACCTCTTCCCCATCATATGGTTGCCTAAAATCTGAAAATGTCCATAACATATTAAACCACTAGCAAATAAAAAATACAGATATATCGTACATTTATGTTTCGAATTATAGTTATTCTCCTCCTGAATATTGATGAAAACTGTCTCAAGGCAGTTCCAGTGTAATTTAACATAGTACTTTTCTGATGAGTCTCTCCCTCCGTTTTGAATTCCATATATTTACGGGCAGAATTTGACTGGCGCGTGCATTGCATGTACATTGATGAATGTGTACCTTTTTAGAAACCACACACACGTCTCAATGACGAAACGGCACCAAAGGTGTAGGAATAAATAGAATATCAACGATACTTTTATGGAGGTATAATTGTTGTGTGTTCGGTATTCTGTTCTGTACGCAGTCTCATTATTCTGGTACGTAGACTCTCAGATCTTATACCAACTGCATAATCTTGCCCTACGCACAGTTATTCAGTTCCCAAGTTGAATTTGCTCGGCCCGTTTCTTATGTTGAAAAAAAAAAAAAAGAGCGTGGACAACCTGCAGTTTGAAGACTAATAAAACTCTCTCAAATTATTTTCTTTCTTTCTTTTTGAAATGGTTTCTAGGGCACAATTCCTAAATTCCATTATTAATGAAGTTACCGTGAGTCGAGGAATTCTGAGGGAATATTTACAGGAGCTTCAGTTCGTAGAGTCTTAAGAAATGCAACAACTTAAATATTGAATTGCGAGTGAGTTTATCTCTGATGGCAATTGGGGGATGGCGTGACCCTCGCAGTGTGTATATGGGAGGAGGGTTTGTTGTCCGGGGACAAGGCTGCGGGAGATTTATGGCAGAATGGCGAGCGTAAATTGCTGTTACCGACATGTGAAACAGGGCTTTAGGCTACATAGCTTCTCGTTCGACGAGACACTATCGGATACAGTGGCGTTCATGTAGAGATTCCTTACAAGCCTCCTGTTTGTTTATTTTTTAAATTGATTTTAAATAAAGATTAGTTATTGTAGAGATACCACTAGGCCATTGTTAAAGCGGATTAGTACAGCAAGCTGTCGAAATGACCCTATATCCTATGTGTGTCATTAACATGTACTGTATATTATGTATAAAATATCTAGGATTGTATTGTCCATATTAATCACCAGTAGGTAATTTAAATGTGTCTTCGAATTGTAAAATTATAGCTTTTAAGATAGTGATGGTCAGTAGCGTGGCATGTAGCAGGAATAGGACGGGAAGTGTTCAGTAGGGGTAATCCCTTGTGTTAATAGTCGTCTAGTGTTGAAAATACAGTAAGTGAATGGCAGTTCGAACGTGTAAACATCCTGGACTATATCGGGATGTCATGGAACTGTTTGTCTCGAACATATGTGGTGTCCTCTTAAAAATATTTGAACTTTCATTGGTCAGTTTGAAGATGGTGCAGTAGCAGTGGTAATTTGTTCAGGCTTTACAACGAGTTTTCGTGAGGACACTCGTCTCCTTTTGACATCGTACTACCCGCGTAAAGGCATACTACTTTTTAGTCACTTGATCGGAGCACAGTGCTGTAACCTAATTGTCTATCCGGGAAACCCTAAGTAAGCGTGTCACGTAGATCTTCTGTAGTGAGAACAACTAGTACACGGAAGTAGCTTTTTATATTCAAGATTTCATTCAACCCTTTCTTGCGCTGGGTTATGCAAGACATATTCGCCCATTTTAAAGGCTGACGTCTCTCAGTTATGTGCGTTGAACGTATCATTCATAGTTTTCTTGACAAGTCGATCATTACGTAGAGAAACGGCATCCAACCTGTAACGGAAGCTACAATTCTTAGAACTTATATCATCTTCAAGACCTAGAGATTTTCTATGAGCATTGTACTGAATGACCAGACTACTTTACGATAAATCCAGTTCAGTCACTGTCAATATTTTTTAAAAATGTTCTAATGTTGAAAACATTTCTTGACAGACAAAGTAGGGGTCTCCATACTACGAAAACCGTAAAATTAAGCAATTTCCTCAATTGTACCGAAATTTGAAGGTCTAAAGCAGGGCCTCTCAGGGTGCATGCACTGTGCACGGTGCAAAAGACGACTTCGCTTCGTTGAACAGAGTGCAGACCCCCACTCGTCGATTTGGAGCAATAGCGCTGTCTCTCTCTTTTCCCACGCCTGTCTCGCTCGCTCCCCCTGTCTCCCTCTTCCTCACTTGCTCCGTAGCGCTCCAAATCCGAGCCGAGCGGGACCGATGCACTGTGCACAGGAACTCTGCGCCGCTGTCTGCACGCGTGAGATTTTGGGCGTTTGAGTGGCCCTGGTCTAAAGGGTTCGGAAACGTTCCAAATCGTGAGTTTTAGATAGCTCTATCAAACTATAAAAATATAAAAATAAACAAGTTTCAAAAATCACTTCCGGCCTAAATGCAGTTCCGGAAAACAGCCTAAAATCACTTGTTTCTTTACACGTTTACTTTTCTTTCCGTACTGTGTTCCTCGATTCAATGCCCTCGGGCGTTTTTTGATTTTTTGAGGAATGTTCACACCGACTGTAGTTATAAGGGCTTAAGTGAAACTCTGCATTGACTCACATTTACGCTCATAGTGGTGCTTGAGTGAAACAATGCATTGACTCACATTAACGCTCATAGTGGTGCTTGAGTGAAACAATGCATTGACTCACATTAACGCTCATAGTGGTGCTTGAGTGAAACAATGCATTGACTCACATTAACGCTCATAGTGGTGCTTGAGTGAAACAATGCATTGACTCACATTAACGCTCATAGTGGTGCTTGAGTGAAACAATGCATTGACTCACATTAACGCTCATAGTGGTGCTTGAGTGAAACAATGCATTGACTCACATTAACGCTCATAGTGGTGCTTGAGTGAAACAATGCATTGACTCACATTAACGCCCATAGTGGTGCTTAAGTGAAACAATGCATTGACTCACATTAACGCCCATAGTGGTGCTTAAGTGAAACAATGCATTGACTCACATCAGCGCTCGTAGTGGTAGAAAAAGGCAAAGTTATAATCTAATCGACCGGATAACGATGATTCAGAAAAGGATTGTAATTTTTAGAAATAAAAGAATATATTCTCATATTCTATTTTATTTGATTTACCTACAATTCGGGGTTGTTCACGAATACTTCACTCAAGCCGGGCTGTGTAGCTCTGCCGATAGAGCGCTGGCCTTCTGAGCTTAAGTTGGCGGCCTCAATACCGTTTGAGTAGGGAGGTATTTGAAGGTGCTCAGATATATCACCCTCATGTCGGTAGATTCATCAGCATGTAAAAGAACTCCTGCAGAACGAAATCAAAGGATGCTCGATTAGTCTCAGCTAAACAAGGGGAAACCCACGCCAACATAGAAGGGGAAGTCAAAAATGTCTGTCACACGTAACCTTGAAAACTTATCAATCTCGTAAGATAGTATGTATTAACCAAAACAAAGAAAACTCAATGGAATCAGTGCCAGTGGAAAGTAACAGATAACATAATTCTTCACTGAAACTCACGAACGGATTGCAATGATGGCACTAGCTGACATCACTGAAACGGTAAATAGCAATTCATAAGCCATAAAACAATATACAATATACATTCATATATAATTAAATAATCAAACGTTTCGGTGAGTTACCTCATACCGTGAAGCTAAAATAGCCCCTTTTTTTCTTACTGTGAGTAGAAAGGGTTCACTTGAAAATGTTCAGGTATGATATTTGTGCCCGTAGAATCTGCCGGACAAAATGACCAAATAGTATCGGAAGATAAGCAATGGGAAGATTTCGTTGCATCATGCATGCAGCAGTTGGAAGCATTTGATTCGCACATGCTCTGTTTTATTATACTAGAGTATAAAGGAAAAGTCGTGATTCGTTACTGTAACAGAAGTCCGGCAACATGGCTAAATGGTTAGCGAGCTGGCCTTTGGTCAGAGGGGTGCCGGGCTCGATTTCCGGCAGGGTCGGGAATTTTAACTATCATTGGTTAATTTCTCTGGTGCTGGGTGTATGTGTCGTCTTCATTATCATTTCATCCTCAACACGACGCGCAGGTAGCCTACGGGAGTCAAATCGAAAGACTTGCACCTGGCGAGCCGAACATGTCCTCGGACACTCCAGGCACTAAAAGCCATATGCCATTTCATTTCATTACTGTAACAGAAGTACAATAATTCATGTTGTATCTGTAAAAAATATTTGAGGGTTGACTTCAATTAGGGAGGCTTAGTTTCCTCCATATTTTCATTTACATTCACGTCTTGGTAGGTAGGTTGAATACGCAGGAGTGTTCAGGTACTTACTTTCAGGACTTGAGATGAATTCGGAACGTATAAGTTCTAATAAGTTCTAATAGTTTTTGATCCCGAATACTCCCATCGCTTCTTTTTAGGCCGCAGTCGCTACTATCCCTTTCCTATCCCAACATCGTTGAAAATCTGCATGAGACTTAGTGCGGCGTAAAACAAATCGCCGCAGCCAGTTTCATTAGGTTGGTTTGTTTTTAAACTTTCCCTGTATCTTGTTCGTATAGGCTCATATCAAACCTTTTTGGATATTCATTCCACTCCAACAGCATTCGATTTAGTCCTGCGGTGTTCTTGGTACTCCTGCCTGCTAAGAATGTTGTCGTAAGTCGATAACATTTTGTAGGAAAAAAAATATTAGGGAGCCGAAGGCTGAAAGCTGCGAGGAACGTACTGGCGGCAGATATGCATTATTTATGTTCTTAGTGGGCGTTATCTCCTCCTCTATAGCCTTTGCGCCCTTACATTTAGTCGGATCGTCCCTGGAGATTATCGGAGAGCAGTGCCCTCACCCACCAGATTTGGCAGCATAAATTAATTTAAGGTGAAAAAAACAACTCCTAGGTGAGAGAACATGGTGACTTTTAAGATTATTAAATTGTGTGCTTGTGATTTCGCCCTCTGTAGAATTTTAAAATATACTCCCTTGCGTATGCCAGCCCTACGGTCTAGGTAGCAAGTTTGCCTCTCATCCGGAGGCATCGAGTTGGATTCCTGGCCAGGTCAGAAATTTTTACCTGGATGTGAGGGTCGGGTTCATGTCCACTCAACGTACATGAGAATAAATGAAAAGCTCTCTGACGGTGAAATAACGGTCCCGGTCTTGAAAGCCAAGAATCAACGACCAAGAGGATTCGTCACGTTGACCACGTGACAGCTCGTTATGTACAGTTCTTCGAGGTGAGCATCAGTCCCTTGGTAGGCCAAAGCTCATCAGTTCTTAAGTGTCAGATGTTTACTTCTTTGTTTGTCGCTTGTTCCTTCGCTTAATTCGCTCTTTTTTACCGACCCCCTTGAACTTGACCTTTACAATACGCGCAAAAAACTAAAAATCCTCGTACACAATTATTAATATTAATAATAATAATAATAATAATTGTATCGGGAGCTACACCTCAACGCCGCGCATTCAAAATAAGCGCCCTTATAAACTCCCCTATCATTCAAAAGGTGAAACTGATAATACCTGAACTTGGAACTTTGATCGGAAGATGTAATCAGTGAAAAATTAAGGAATAGTGCTATTGTGAAGTTTCCTAAACTGATTGAATTTCTCCTTGTTTAGTTTGCCATTCATCAAGAAGTTTGGACATTCTTCCACAGATGACACTACCAAAAACTCTGATCATGCACTCTGGTGCAAGATGAAAGAACTTGTAACTAAAAGAAGTTTCATATTCCTAGGTTTTCCATAACTGAATCTATGTTCATTTATTTTTGGGTTGGAAACACTTCTTTTCTTTCCACCAGTTTTGGATCTGGCCAATGAAAAAATTCTGTAATTAATTTTCAACCTATCACAGGCTTCTTGTTCTATTTTGAGTGTAATTTTTGTGCTTAACCAATAAAATTGAGGGGGTGTGTACGGATTAGCCCAGAATCCTCTCGAACCTTCCCTGAAGGTATATAAACTGCGGATTTTCATGTTTCCTTGCCAATTGATCATTGTCAACCTATGTGTGTGTTAAGGCAGGAGGCGGGGCCGCCTCTTTCTTCAGTCAGCAGAACATCTATAAGGTAATGGCCACATAACTTAATTCTTTCTTGCTACCTCCGCAGCTTTATTCGAGGGAAAGGTCCGAATATTTAATTATGTAACAGTACTTTTCTAAAATGTAACTTTTCTTTTGGCTAATGTAAAAACATAAAATCTTTAACTGTAAATCGCGGATAGAGAGTGAGTTACCCTCTCGAGCTCCCCTTCATCTTGGTTTGAGGTGACTACGTTTTGTAACGGTGTTCTCCTGTAATGTGTTAAAGTAATTTCCATGCGAGCCACCTCAGTAGTTTGGGAATAGCCCCTGCTTCATTGGCCGAGAGCCCTATAGGTTTTAATATTTCATTATCTCGGCGCGCAGTGTTTGCCTCCATTCAGTTTGTGTTCGGGCCGTTTATTTAACGTGTTCTTTTTCGCAAAGGCCCTGTAGGTTGGGTACTAGATACCCCTGTGTAAAATTATTTTCAATTTGTAAGTAGTGCCTTGAGAGGCCAGAGATTGTAAGTTTTGATGTTGCCTTGAGTAGGCTGGTAGAAACTGAGAGCCTGTAAGCTCTTTCCAAAGTTCTGTAAGAGTGAAGTGTGCCTCTGGAAGGCTAGATATTGTATTTTGGGAGCAAGTGCTCTTGGATTAGGGGATTTCTGCCCTTAACTAAACAATACCACCGTTAATTGTAAATTTGTATCTTAGGGGCTTGTAGCCCAGAATTATTAAGGTCTAAATCTTGAATTTTCCAATGTTTGAAATTGTCATTGTACCTGATGTTTCATTGTTATGTTTCATTGTTCATTCAGTGAAACATTAAGTGTGAAGTTCAAAAAGAAATATAATGTTTTCCAATTTTAATTCAATTCTTGATATTGTAGTTAGACCCATTCAAGCCCGCACCTTCTTTCACCATCTCTGCGTTCCACACAAACCCCGGAATAATAATAATAATAATAATAATAATAATAATAATAATAATAATAATAATAATAATAATAATAATAGGTCCGAAAATTCCGTGGCTTACAGAGCTGTAAGAAGCAGCTGGAGTGAACGGGTGTTCAAGGAATTAACTATAGCATAACACAACAAATTTTGAAATTTTATTTATTTCATTTTTTACTAATTTAGAATTAATAAATGGAGACTCTGGAAGAACAATAACAATTTGAGCTCGTCATATCCAACAACAATGACTTAAAGTCCAAAAATCTGGCACAAAACTTTAGAGATTTACAAATGCATATTTTACATCGAAAAGAGCTGGATCGCTTTTGGCAGTTACAAAATTTGTAAGAGCACGATTTGCTCCTATCCTTCACACTATAAGGGAGTCTCCTCTCCAACTATAACATAGTCCAGCCTCACAGAGACATCAGTTTTTAATAGCGCACTTTGTTCATTAATTAAAGTATTTTACACAAAGGTAGCCCCGAGGGGGGCTTGTCTATTGAACAGTTAATAATTTTCCGACCCTTAAAGGACTTCGCACCAGACTCTAATCTACACACCACGACAGATTTACAGGGACATTTTTGCCCATACTACATGGCCTTAATGACAAAAGAAAAGGTTGGTTGTAATCGGCCATAAAAGAAATGTAAAGGAGACGAAACACTTGCACGTCTTCTAGAAAAACTTAAAACCCTAAGTGGGCTTATGGTCCAGTGATACAGAGGCTAAGCCTATTCTACACCGGGGTGACTAAATGAGAAGCATTAAATACGAAAAGAGTGTTAAGAATTTTAGAGGTTTAGCAAACTTTAGTCACCCCATACCAAGTTGAATGGGAATCAACAGAGGGGAATCACTCTTTTTTTCCCTTACATTACATATTTCCCAGTAGGGAATAGAGTCCTCAAGCCGGCCGAAAATTCTACATTTACACCACCAAATTTACATGAAATAAGAGGTTGAAACCTTCCCCTCAAACTATCTGCAGAAGCTATCACATGTTTGTGGAAATTCTGCCAAGGGCTTTCCGAACTCCGCCCGCGGCCCCCGCCTACGTTAGAACACGCCGCACTGAATAAACTGGAGCAAGAAGACAATACGGCCCTAAAGCGCTCGGATTGCGTAGAATTTTTGAGGGGAAGATTCCAGAATTCCATACTGATAGGCTGGTTTCCTGTATACACACCCATTTATAATTGGCTAGAGAAAATATTTACAAACTTCTGATTGGTGGATTGATATCGGAGAAGGAACCAGCAGAAGTGTTGACAACTTTTATACATTAAAAAAAATCTTAAGAACCAGGTTGAAAAACCTCCACATCACAAATGTCTTTATGGATTAATTGTAGTTTACCCCAAAAGATGGAACAATTAAAGCTATGGTAGAGACATCTAACAGTTGAACCCCAAACTATCTTGCATAACATCAGTTCAAGGTAGATTACCTAGATGGCCTTATAGAAGGCGCGCAGTTCAACTGACCGGAGAAGGTGTACCCCCGGTACAATAAAATACCATCATCTTGTTTGCTACATATTTCGGGCAGTGCAGTGTGTAAACTTCCATTCAGGAGATAATACGTTCGAATCCCATCATATGTAGTCCCTAAGATGGTTTGCAGTTGTTTCCTATCTTCCACACCTGGCTGTACCTTCTTCGGGTGGTTTTTCCCTCGATACTATCCATTAAACATTGTACGCGTGTTTTTCCCCTCGTGGTAGTGATTGAGAACCCGGACACCTACCCTTCTCCCGTCATATTTCATTCTATATCGCTCGCCTGTTCCTTATCGATCGTACGGAAACCACGCAAGGCGGCGAAATTTATGTCACTTCAAGGAAACTTCTGAGAAGTACCCTAGTACAGCTTAATGTTACGTGACTTAGCATTGAGGGATTTAACAAACCATATAGGGGTGTTATTTTCTGTTTATTAAAGGGGATCAGCTTCTCATGAAACCTGTACACGTTATCCTCTTTGTTATGAGCCTTGAATGCCCACTGGCCTGTAATAACATGGATTTTGTTGTTCCTTTCCCAGACCCTCATGTGAATATATGAAGAGTCAGCCAGTTGGAAATGCGAACTAAGTGGTTACGTGGAAACATTTTACTTTGTAACTTACTGAACTTGTAAGATTTTTCTTGTAGATTTTTGAAAAAAAATATTTATGAAATTTCAGGTAGGGATTAGTATAATTCATTCCTTTCTGTTTTCATATTTGATTGATCGTTGCTTCAAAATTTCTAAAACAAATGAAGCCTGAATAATTTTTGAAAAATAAACATATTGAATGATAAGATTTAAAAAACTATCATTGATTAACTTCATCACTGTGGCGTGGGGAAAGTCATGAGCCTCTACCATCAACGTCGAGAGACCTTGCCTTTACCCGCTGACTTCATTCTGGTAGAGAAAAGGACCGTGAGTGTAGGAGGTAAATTAGAGGGTATAACCAGCGTCAACGGTGATAGAAATTTTAGATACGAATGTTAGGAGCCGTACACGCTGTGGTAACACAATCCTATTGAATAATCGTACTGTACAGCTAATTGTGGAGTGAGAATGATGTGCAAAGATATAAGTCTGCGAGTGGACATTATTAAAAGGATAATAAAGTATTGGTTGAGAATGAAGTTGCGAGAAGGGGGCGAAATTTTACAGATAGCATATCAACACCAAATGAAACATCAGAACCAAGGATACTGGGTGGATAGGGTACGGAATATTTTAGAAACGATTGGAATGGGATGTTACTGGGAAAAAGAATGTATAGAGAAGTGGAAAATATGTTTAAAAAAATAGTTCTAAGAATTAAGGATATTGAAAAACAAGACATTGATGCACAATGTAGAAGTAAGAGGTCATTAGAAGAATTTTGTAACATATATGGGAGAATGAGAATAAATGTAGAGTTTAATACAAAAAAGAGAATGAGGGGTATAATATGGTGGTTAATGGGGATACATAAAAATAAAGCATATAGAAGGAACAGGGATGAAAATAAATGTTTAATATGCTCTGAAGAGATGGGATGGGCACACCTTATAAAAGATTGCCCTGTGACAAAGGAAATACGAGAAAAATTCATAGACGATGAGGATGTAAAGAAAATTGAGAACGAAAATCAGTTGTAAACAATTGTAAAGTTATTGAACAGAGAATGGATGCACCCGGATAGAATTGCAAAATTATTTAACATTATTAGGGGAAGGTGGAGCAGGAAATTGAAGGAAGGAAAGGATGTGATACATGTCAGCCAGGAACCGAATTGTGCCTAAGGTAACCTAGACAATATAACTCCGTTGAAGTCTAGAGCCATTAGGTACATAGGCTTAAGGGATAGCATGGAACTACCTCGTTACAGTAGTTCTACTAGTTTTATGTATTGTCGAGTAATAATTTCCGTTTTCTCTTTTTTATCTTAACAGCCTGCAAAGGCAATATTAGCTTTGATAATCTGAAAAGATATCACTATAAATAGATGTTTTGGTTTTTTTTTCCTGCCATAATTCTATATATGAATGGAAGTCCAACATTCAGTTTATAGTATTCTTTCTCTGTTCAATTTCTATGCACCTGTTTTATATGAACATTCATCGCATGTACCAATTATTAACACTATTCACAATAGTTATTTAAGTTACTCCTTCTAATTTTGTATACGGCATGTATCACAAATTATGCAATTATGAAACGATTACTATAAATAATACCCTCTCCCTAATCTATGATTTTCGAGATTAAGGGAGACGGGTATCTTGAATCTTGAATAATCGTACGCTAGCAAGACTGCTAAATAGGCTATCAATGAATCGGACAATTCACATTTAACTGAACATGTTTGAATGCAACCACTATAGGACAAAATTACAAACTAAATTTCTTCTTAAATTTTGGAAGATGAAACAATTAATGCCCAGACGAAACCAGACTAAACCATACCCCATGGCGCAACATCAGCAAAGGGCCTGCAGATTACGAGGTGTCGTGTGGTCAGCACGAAGAATCCTCTCGGTCGTTATTCTTGGTTCTGTAGACTGGGGCCACTGCCTCACAGTCAACAGCCCCTCATCTGTAATCACTTAGGCTGAGTGGACCTCGCCCTCAGAACCAGGTAAAAATCCCTGACCTGGGAATTGAACATGTCCTAAACTGCTACAACGATTTTTAACCGCTTGGTTTTGTGTCGGGATATAAGCCTTATGAACAGATTCTGATGTTATGACAAATAATTCAGGTATGCAGGAAATTGTCGGAGTATTCATATACTTAAACAGTTACAATACCGAACAGGTTGGCTTTTTACTCGGGTGACAGGTGGGTTTGAATGCCCCAAAGGCTATCCTCTAAATCGTTTTCCGTGGTTTCCCATTTCAATTACAAGCAGCAAATTCCGGGATGGTACTCTTTCTCAAGGCCAAGACCTCTTTCTTCCCATTCCCGGCCCGTACAATTACACCCACAGCAGGTGCGGCTCCATAATACGATCTGCAGAGCTGCAGAACCACCACAATGAAAGATATACAGTAATATATAGCGATTAGCGAACCCATCCTTCATATTGAATGTTTATATCGAGCCAAAGATCGATACCCATACAGCTGCTGGTGATCTGGCAACCCTGTTGAGAACTGCGAACGACAGAACATTAGGAGAGCACACTTAACTACAGCTTTCTTCCGATAGGTGGCTAAGGGTCGTCCATAAGGTTCTGTATGAACTGCACGCCTTGCAGTACGTCTGACCTATTCCCGTGACCATAGAGTTAGTAAATAATACACTAGACAGCGCCACCGTCCGTGAGAATCGCTGTAGAGAACGAGCGTGTTATAATATCAGTTGTTTGGGAAAAACTCCCTCCATTGTACTCATCAGTGTAAACAGAGAACTTACAAAACTGTGTGGATATTCATATGGTTTAAAATTCTTACATGTCAACATTCTCAGATACTACAGTCTAGTTGTGATGCTTGTGTTCAGTAGAAAGAAATCCCAAATAGCTTAAATACAGGATAAGTGCGTGATAAAAGAGGATGGTTGTGATTAAGTAACACAATCCAATTTACTGTCCATGTTAAGTCTTCAAACAACGTACCTTATGGTTGTGGGTATGTATATTTTTCTGTCTTTGGTGTAAATGACCAGAACTTCAGCAAAATTCTATCCAACGGCCGAAAACATTCTCTCGTACGAAGCGAATGAGCGAGTTCTTAGGCCTACATGTATATACAGTAATAATGACTGTTTCTCCGTAATGGTAGTGAATTCTTCCGAGTTAGGTAGTCATTGAAAACAGAAACGCTAGTACCATCAGATGATGTTCCCCCTCCATTAAGAAAGCCGGCTGCCAAAGATGTTTGCAGGTCTCGGAACCTTTGTAAATATGAATGTGTCCATAGGTCAACATTTTTTTTCGATAAGTAGAAGAGGGGCTTTATTTTTTGTAACTTTTTAATTGTTTTTGTACAAGTCAGTTATTTATATTGTCGATGTCCCTCGAAATCGGGGTCTTACAAATTGAGATGAACGTCTACCTGTATTATTCCGGTACATTTTCGAGAACTTCACACTGATAGGACATGGAGTAAAGCGTTTCCGCGGCGTTGGAGGACGGATTTAAACGAGCTCAGCTGACACTTTCCGTATGCAATACAAATTTAGATTTGTCTATTACACTTACTGCAATGGACTGGGCATCACAGAGCAGAACCACCAACATTATTCAGCACGAGCCGGCACACAGTGGTGCATCTCGCTCACCTCCATGGGGTGTATCGGCAGAAAATTAATCGGAAGGAGATTAAGATTTCAGGTACAAATGCAACTGTATAATTTTCAGAGAATCTCCTATGATCTGTAGTAAGATTTTCTTTTATGTCGTAAAAAGGAATTTTAAAGGATATTGGCTGTGTTCTTCTGTAGGGTACCTCTGGATCCAAACAGGAGGCTTCTAACATCCCACTGACCAAGAGGAATATTATTCTTGGCCACACCTTGTTCTGGGATTTTGTTGGGACATCGTAATAATAAAGCCAAGTTTTGTCACCTGGAACGATGCTACTTACGTTACGCAAGTCCCATTTTCAAACTTCAAACTGTTTTAGCATTTGTCGGCACCATTTCATTCGATGTGCCCTTTGTTCCTCTGAAAGTGAATGGGGCACCCAAAGGGAACAAACCTTTCTTACATTGAGATGGTCGTGTAGAATTGAATGAATAGCTGGTGCAGGGATGTGGAGGGTCTCTTCTACTTGCCGAAGGACTGTCGAACGTGGGGCTTTAACAGGCAATGTATAAATCGTCAATTTGCAAGTGTATTTGTTAGTCGTGCCTTTTCAGAAACTTAAGCACGACAAGTCTCATGACAATAATATTCCAACGATCAGAACCACATGCGCCGAAATGGTGGTGAACATTGTAGTGATCATTGTTGATTATGTCAACAAATACGTGATTTAATAATATCCAGCAAGTTAACTCACATCTATCAAGCAAAAAAAAAAAACAACATTCAGTATACTGTATTGTCTACGATAACGGAAATAAAATCGACGTGTTTTTTGTTCTGATTCTGAGGCATCCTCAGTTACAAGCAGTAGGTCATATATGTCTTCGTTCTACAACTGGATTGCGTAGTAAATACATGGCAAACTGTCAATACAATTTTCGAGCATCAGTAGTTCTTTCACTCATTTTCCAGTTTTCTGGTCAGGAGGCAAGCAGGCGACGCGAAAATAATGTAAAGCGTTAAAGCATTTCGCTCATACTGATATCCACGTGAGGCTAGAAAACATAATACATTAGTGACACTGTTTGGTCAAGTTCCTGATATGCTTGCTACAAATTTTAAGAGTGGCTGGGAAGTTGAGATGTTGTTTGAGAGGATTTACGTAACAACCAGGAAACAGACGTCATTCAACAACAGTAAAAATTTGGCATGTTAAACGCAAAACTGATGATAATCATCATCATCATCCTCATGAACTATTTTATGAACGTGCTAAAGCAACTACAGAATAACTGTAGTACTTGACAATTTACCTACTGAATAGGTGTAAAAATGTAACGACGTACTTAAGGATGTGACTTGAGCTGTGACATACGCAATGAAAGCCGCATTAAATTGTATTGAAACAAGTAATGTGTTAAACCCTCAAATGAAACCTTACGATGAAGATTAAGAAAGAAACACAGCTGGAGTTTTATGAGGCCTTCGCGTACCGACTTTGCTTTATGAATGTGATCGGTGAATACCAAGAGTTACACACAAACATCCGACATGAGCTTTCTAGGTGTTACCGCAGTCTTAATATATACAGTCGCGAAGCTCTGATGATATTTTTCATCCGAGGCGACTACAGCGCTCCAAGCGGCAAGGTAGAGGCAAGTTGCTAGCAGACAAAAGGGAACGAATTATCACTACAGTCTAAAATGGTCATAACTTCTGAACCATTCGTGCAAATAATGTCCTGACAAGGTTATTGTAATCCTTATGAAATAGTGGAGGAGATCGAACAATTTATTTCGATGAGGAGTTGCTTTATATTTCAAACCCGTATAAGTGTATATACTTAATATTTTCTTACATACTACGTATAGTCACTCCAAGAAAGAATGAGCGCATGGTATTGTATATTTCGCGCATTTAGTATTGTACTGGACATGCTTTTAATTGTTGTCAAAATATAATTCACCTCCCACGTAGATAAAAACCTCGCGGACACCAACAACATATATTATAAGTTCAATTGTTTGCGAGAAAAGTGTAACCTGTAAAGAAGTTATACAATATCGTGGGTTCATTTTTTATTTTTATCTTTTGCAGTAGTAAGAGTTATTAAAAATTAAGTCATCCACCCTCTAGTGATGGTGACCATAAAGATCCGGAATACATAACTTAGAGTAGGTAATTACAGTAATACTGTCATTATTACTGTATATACTTGTAGGCCTAAGCAATGTCTTACTACAATATAAGCTGCCTCTGTGGATCCGTGGTAGAGTGTCGGCCTCCGGATCCCAAGATAGCGGGTTCAAACCCGGCAGAGGTAGTCGGATTTTTGAAGGGCGGAAAAAAGTCCATTCGACACTCCATGTCGTACGATGTCGGCATGTAAAAGATCTCTGGTGATACATTTGGTATTTACCCGACAAAATTAATTAAATCTCAGCCATAGACGCCCAAGAGAGATCCGGTTTACTCTGTCTGCCATCTAGCGGACCTAGAGTAAAACGGAACGTCGAAATTGACGAGCAGACAGCCAGATGGCGTCAAATCGAAATGTCTGCACACGGTAGCTGAGGCCATACGATTATTATTATTATTATTATTATTATTATTATTATTATTACAATATAGTTTCCACAAATACGTGAACAGGAACAAACATACCGGCATAATAACGTTTATTTATCTGTTATAGTGAAAAGCCGCTCATTTGATTTGAAAGAGAACTTACACAGAGCGATTGTTTTTGTAATTGATACAGCGAATGAAGCATCAACGTACTTTACTTGTTTGGTGTATTCTATTTAGTAAAGTTAATAGAAGACTTAAACTTCTGTCACGTTTTTAAAACATACGCTTTCATAAGCTTAATAACTCATTTACTAGATTATCTCAAAAATAAAAGGTTAAAGGGTTTAAGATATAATAGAGGACGTATAAAACAGTAAAGATTTGGCCTGTTAAAATATCATCAGTAAGCATCAACGTACTTCTCGGAACACGAATAAGCCGGGCTGAGTGGCTCAGACGGTGGAGGCACTGACTTTCTGACCCCTGCTTGGCAGGTTCCATCCTGGCTTAGACCGGCGGCATTTGAAGGTGCTCAAATACGACAGCGTCGTTTCGGTAGATTCACATAAAAGAACTCCTGCGGGACTAAATTCCGGCACCTCGGCGTCTCCGAAAACCGTAAAACTAGTTAGTGGGGGTTAAAGTAAAATAACATTTAAGAACACGAGCATGTGTGGAACAAAGTAACAAAATAACTACGCATCGACAAATTGATAAGGCTACTATGAAGTTTGGCAGACTGTCGAAGCCGGATCGAAGGTTGGTATGTAATCTGTGCCATGGGACAGACCATGGTAGATCGCTGGCCTTTTTAGCCCAACTTGGCTGGTTCGATGTCGGTCGGACGTTCACTTGCTTTCTTGGCTTACGCTGCCTGAACCGTCAACGATAGACCCCAAATGTAAGCGTACGAATTGTAGAGCATAGAAACCTCGACAAAAAAGTCCGCGATGGTATATACCTATTTCGAACCGTTTGCCCTCTAGAAGCGATTTTGTTATAGTCCGCGATAAAGAAAAATAACTCCTTAAGACTAAATAAATATTTCGATATTATCCTCGAACTCCTCATCGAAATAAATTGTTCGATCTCCTCCACTATTTCATAAGGACTACAATAACCTTGTCAGGACATTATTTGCATGAATGGTTCAGAAGTTATGACCATTTTAGACTGTAGTGGTAATTCGTTCCCTTTTGTCTGCTAGCAACTTGCCTCTACCTTGCCGCTTGGAGCGCTGTAGTCGCCTCGGATGAAAAATATCATCAGAGCTTCGCGACTGTATATATGAGACTGCGGTAACACCTCGTAGAAAGCTCATGTCGGATCGGATGTTTGTGTGTAACTCTTGGTATTCACCGATCACATTCATATAGCAAAGTCGTTGCGCGAGGGCCTCATTAAACTGCAGCTGTGTTTCTTTCTTAATCTTCATCGTAAGGGTTCATTTGAGGGTTTCACACATTACTTGTTTCAATACAATTTAATGCGGCTTTCATTGCGTATGTCATAGCTCAAGTCGCATCCTAAGTACTTCGTTAAATTTTTACACCTATTCAGTAGGTAAGTTGTCAAGTACTACAGTTATTCTGTACTTCCTTTAGCACGTTCATAAAATAGTTCATGAGGATGATGATGATTATCACCAGTTTTGCGTTCCCCTCACCTAACTGACCAAAAGAGAAAGAAATCTCAAAAAATAATGGGTGAGGACATAGTATCGCTATAGAATATGTGATGATAATAATAGATGTCATTTGTAGTTATGGGCGTTTAAGTGACAAGTGGAGCAATAATTTATCTACCAGATGTTTGCTGCTGATTCATTTATTTTTTCTGACAAATTAGTAGTCGTGAAGTGCTAACTCGACTGGGATAGACTGACACGGGAGATGTTCTTTAAAAAATAAACGACTTCTTAATGCGCGTGGTCGTCAGTGATTTATTACATCTTAAATATCTTTCCTCGGTTCTAAAGAAGTAGGGCAAAGGATTGCAGGTAATTTATGAATGGAATTTTAAACTTTCGAGCATGCAAACTCAGTTCGTCACAACTTAGGTTGTCATCTGTATGGGATTGTCTTTGATGTGACACTTGGTTAGATTTTACAATGCTGCATTATCTACATAGGGGCTGCCCGGCCGAGGCGGTAAAGGCGTGCTCGGTTCACCTGGAAGGACGTGGGTTCGAATCCCCGTCAGGAAGTCGTAAAATTTAAGAAACGATATTTCCAATTCCGGAGGTGCATATGGCCCCGAGGTTCACTCAGCCTACACCAAAAATGAGTACCAGGTTAATTCCTGGAGGCAAAGGCGGCCGGGCGTAGAGCTAACCACTCTACCCCATCACGCGCCGCGGTTAACAATGGTGGAAGCCTTTACCTTCCACTCCTCCAAGGGCCTTCATGGCCTGTACGGAGGTGTCTTTGTCTTTGCATTATCTATATAGTTAAAATCACTAGCGATATTTGTCTCTACATTCTGCCATTTTTTATTTTTTGTGAAACAGGAAGCCGGGTTTTTCAGTGCCGACTTGGTGAAAATAATAATTACATTTTTCAGTCTATCGAAAGCGTGATTCAAATGTATAAACACACTAGCTGTCCTACCCTGCTTCGCTCGGTCTTACGATTAAAAAGGCTCCAAATTGTCTGTATTCCCTCGCCGTATAAAAATAGAACATAATTATCTTCTAAATATACCGGGTTGTTCACCAGCCCCTTGCAATTTAGTTTTATACATCCCGCCGAATTTACTACAATTCTGAAATATGTGGGCCCCTCTCTCTAAACCGTGAGCTCCACTATTAATTCATTATGAGTACCTCGAATGAACCTGTAAAAAAAGACCGCAGATACGAAGAACGCATACCTTACAACAGGATGTGCACACACAGGCGAGGAGCAGGTATTGTGTTGTCTCGAAACTGCGCGTTGCATGTCAAGCCTTGCAATAGCTCACTTGGCAGGGGCGCAGTGGTAGTTGTGATGGTGGACTGTGCTCAAAGGTTCGCAAGTAATTTTTTACCGCCAATTGCCTGGGATGCGGTGAGGTTACATACTTGATAGACTGATTTGTGTATTAGTATCGTGGCATAGGGTATGGAGCTGGGTAGCATAAGGATGTGGCGGTCTGTGGCTAGGACACAGGCAACCAGTTAGCTACATCATACATGTAGCAAGCTTCGTAGACCACAGGTAGGACCAAGTGTGCCCCATTGGGACGATAACAACGTGCAATTACAGGTATGTAAGACCCAACACACAAAGCTTATTCACACAGAAAACCGTAAAAGTAGTCAGTCGGACATAAAGGTATTAACGTAACAAAGCTTATTCATTGCCTCATGATATATTCCAGCGACGAGTGTGTGGATATGTTACTCATCAGTGGAGAAGCTAGACAGAACGCATACCAGACACACAGCCTGTATCAAGAACGTTGTCCGGACAGCGACAGGCATGCCATTTCGGAGTGTCGAAAGACTTCTGCGGGCTACTGCGTCCCTGGGAAGGGCACGGCCTATTCGAGATCATCCCGTGGAGTCTGCTCACAATGAAGAGGTTGTGTTAAACGCTATCCGGCATGACCCTTACACTAGCACACGGACCATTGCACAGGAGACGAACAACAGCCGGGTGTCTGTTGTGCGGATATTGCATACCCAGCGGTTTCACTCGTACCATCTGCACTTACACCAGGGCCTTCATGGTCATGATTTTGAAGCCCGAACGACGTTCTGTCAGTGGACCCTACAACATGTGGACACTGATCCTGCCCTTTTAGCGACTGTCTTATAAACGGACGAAGCGCGGTTACCCAATACTGGAGCAGTTAACCACCATAATATGCATTGCGGGAGTGTGGATAATCCTCATTGGGGGTACGACAGGTAGCTCTTCAGATACAGTGGGGCGTGAACGTATGGTGTCCCATCGTGTATCTCCAAATTATTCAAGAGACTTCTTCTCACACTGGAAACAGTTCGTCTTCCGGACACAGCGCAGTGGCCCACTTGCGGTGCTGCGCTTAGTTCAGTTTATTAGAAGGTCATTCAATGTATGCCGTTCGATGCAGAGAAAGCTTTCGACACTGGCACGAACATCTCATTGTAAAACTTCACGAAGCATTTGTCAAAATTATCCAGTCATATTTGACGCTATTTGCTTTACGTCGCACCGACACAGATAGGTCTTATGGCGACGATGGGATGGGAAATGCCTAGGAAGTGGAAGTGGGATGGGAAATGCCTAGGAAGTGGAAGGATGCGGCCGTGGCCTTAATTAAGGTACAGCCCCGGCGGTGAAAATGGGAAACCACGGAAAACCATCTTCAGGGCTGCCGACAGTGGGGCTCGAACCCACGATCTCCCGATTACTGGATACTGGCCGCACTTAAGCGACTGCAGCTATCGAGCTCGGTCATATTTGACGTACAGGGAATTTTATGTTTCCTTTGAGGGGGAGAAATCTACCTATTGGGGCACTTAAAGCAGGTGTTTTCCACCCTGTACGGGCTATATGTGAATGGTCTTCCAACCCGTCATGGAATGGAGGTTCAACAGCATGCGGGTGACATAAGAGGAGAAATTCCCATGCCATCACCGCGCTGCAACAATGGATCTCGTCTTTCTGGGAATGGTGTGTCTGGAACAAGGTGAAAATAAATCCTACCAAAACGCAGGCTATTGTTTTCACCAAGCTCCGACCTAAATGTAGTCCTCTTACTATTAACATTGTCCCACTGTCTTGGTCGAAAGCAGGGCCTCTTAAACGCCCAAAATCTCACGCGTGTAAATTGATGCGCAGAGTTCCTGTGCACAGTGCATCGGTTCCATTCGGCGCGGCTCGGACCAACGCTTCGTCTTTGGGCTAGTAGGCTAAGCTCGGCTCAACTCGGCTCGGATTTGGAGCGCTATGGAGCAAGTGAGGAAGATGGTGACAGGCGGAGCGAGCGACAGGCGTGGGGAAAGAGAGAGACAGCGCTATTGCTCCATATCGAGGAGTGGGGTTCTGCACTCTGGTCAACCAAGCGAAGTCGTGTTTTGCACCGTGCACAGTGCATGGACCGTGGTTTGTCCTGGAGCAAGAATATAGAACAGGCTTTACAGCGTGTCACGGCCTTGACACCTCCGCTATATAAATGTCTCTGTTCAACTATTGAGAGAAACATTTATTTAGCATGTGTCAGGTCCATCCTTCTGAATAGATGTGAGGCTCGCTGGGGCTATACTCCCAAAACTCCTTTTTCCGAACTATAAACTTTTCGAAATAAAACATTACGTATGGTGACTAGAGCTCGGCTACTGACATTTAATAAAAATATACGAACTGACTTCGTATTATGCTTATTAGACCTCAGATAAACAAAAAAGTAAATATGATCAAGTCTAGAATCCTCCTTATTCAGTCTACCAACCATTCGTTCTACTCTTAAAATGGGTCATAAGGATCAAGAAGCCGAATTCTCGTTTCAAACACCGCGGTCCTCGACTAACTTACGACCTATTTTAACTGGTACCTCACCAATCTTTCGGCCTATTCCACATTCATTAATTAACATCAAAAGTAAATCCCTGAAAAGGCCGATTTATTACGAAGGTGAGTTTTGCCCTCTCCTATCTTTCTAGTCGCAAAATTAACTAACTTTATTTGAATTTCAAAATCCTTAGTGATGTTCCTTTTCTGACATGCGGGAAAATACCGCCTTCATGACAGTTCGCTTCCTCCCGCCTCCCCCCCCCCCACCGATGTAGTACAATGGAATTTTCCGACTCATCGGGTATTTCTCGGACACAGATGAGTAAAAGGGCATAGTTTTCGCTCTGGGATTCTCATGTACTCGATCTCAACCCTTTTCTAAAAGCGGGTGATTACCTCATGGAGACCATTTCTTTGAGGGACCTCCGACGGGAGGGCACTATCGGAACCGTTCTTGGAACATGCTCCAGTCCTTAACCGCTTCGGGATGTGGTTTCAACATGACGGGGCTCCACCGCATGCGGCGGTGGTCGTCCGGAACCATCTCCATGCGAATTATCATGATACATGAATAGAGAGGGAATGACCTGCCCCATGGCCCATCAAATCGCCTGATCTTACGTCCCGGGATTTTGTCTATGGGATCATGTAAAACAACTAGTGTATGCACAGGAACCGAGCAGTCATGGTTTCCTTAGACAGATCATCACCGAGGCATGCAGATCCGTTACGCCGGAGATACTGCAACGTACCAAACGGCCCTTACAACATCGCGCGCAGCGCTGTATCGACCCGGAGTTCGTCAGTTCGAGCAGCTGCTGCGTTAAAAGTCGTAGGTAACTGAAATGTCACATGTTTCCTAGCCTCTTCCAACTTGGCTCCATACCACGTCGCCCTTTCCAGGGTTAAATACCAGATCAGTCTGTGGAAACTATTAAGTAGGCAACCTTGCCACATCAGTCAACTGACCTTTAAAAAAGAAATGTTGCGTGGGATTCGAACCTTCGAGCACCGTCCACTATCACAACTCCCACCGCGCCCCTACCAAATGAGCTTTTGCGAGGCTTGACTTGCAGCGCACAGTTTCCAGCCTATACCGTACTTGTCCCTGGTCTGTGTGTGCACCTCCTGTTGTGAGGTACGTTTTCTTCGTATCTGTGCTCGTTTTATGGGTGAACTCGGGGTCCTGACAATGAAATAACGGTGGCGCTCATGATTCCTTAGCCCTTAACCACACATATTACCACGGTTTAAGGAGAGGGAGCGATATATTTCAGAACTTTAGTATGCGCTGCGGTATGCATAAAACTAAATCGCAAGGGGGTTGCTGAACCACCCGGTATATTGTACAGGCTTCAAAATGATATATCACAGGATCATATGGAAATAAATTAGGAATGATCTAACAGGAAGGAGGAGGACAATACAGGCTGAGGCAGTTAACTGCGATAACACAAAATAAAGCTCCTATTCATACATTTATATGTGTGACGAATGAAGGTATGAGCAGTATGAAGCCGTCTGATAAAATACTGAAACACGTCTGGTCGTATTGCTGTAAATAAGAACTGCTGCCTTCTTAAATAAAGACGATGAACTGCGACAACTCACGATAAAGCTCCCATGTATACATTAATGTGTGTTACGTCTACATAAGAAATTTATAAATTTCACTGACGTTTCTGTGACTGTGATTATGTTATTTAGTATTACATGAAGAGGGCCATGGCCTAGGCTAAGAATCTCAACAGATTAACTCTAGTTAGAAATCGGCCTTGCAAATGGCGAAACCACTCGATTGGTATCCACAATCGTTATGCTGATTTGTATCCAGATACATTAAACATCTCGGCAGATTAACAGTAGCTATGAGTTTAAACTCTTTAGACTTTTTTTTTTCAATTGGCTTTACGTCGTACCGACGATGGCGGCGATGAGATAGCAAAGGGCTAGGAGTGAGAAGAAAGCGGCCGTAGCCTCACATAAGGTACATCACCAGCGTTTGCCTTGTTTGAAAATGGGAAACCATGGGAAGCCATCTTCGTGGCTGCCGCCACTGGGGCTCGAACCCATTATCTCCCAGATGCAAGCTCAAGAGCGTTGTACCAGTCCTGCTGTTAGTGTTCACCACCAATGTGTGTTTATTTACTAAGTCCTGAAGACTTCGCGATTTTTCATTATGTATTCCGCGATATTCAATTCATTCAGGTCCCCTCTAGTTTCCTCCAGCCAATTTGGGAGTTTATTACATTGAATAATATTTTTGTGATTCTGTTATTATCCATCCGAAAAATGTGTCCAAAATATTTAAACGTCTCGTCCGTACAGTATCTACATTTTTTTTTTGTTAGTTGTTTTACGTCGCACCGACACAGATAGGTCTTACGGTGACGATGGGACAGGAAAGGGCTAGGAGTGGGAAGGAAGCGGCCGTGGCCTTAATTAAGGTACAGCCCCAGCATTTGCCTGGTGTGAAAATGGGAAACCACGGAAAACCATTTTCAGGGCTGCCGACAGTGGGGTTCGAACCTACTATCTCCCGAATACTGGATACTGGCCGCACTTAAGTGACTGCAGCTATCGAGCTCGGTGTCTACAATTTTAGAATGACTTGCTAAAGTTAAGTTTTCTGATGCATATAAGGCTTCTGGTAGAATAACTGTTTTGTTATGTTTCAGTTTAGTATTACGTGACGTTACTCCTTTATTGTAGTGATCCTATGTTAGTCAGAATGGCCTCTGAAGTTTTGAGGCTGTTTCTTTATTGGTCAAACTGTTTAATCCTGAAGAGAGAATGATTTCTCCAAGGTATTAAAAAAACCCATACCTGTGATACTGTTCCACATGCCGTTTGCTTTATCTTCTTGCACTTTTGCTAAAAATTGTGCATACTTGGTTTTCTCGAATGGTATCTGAAGGCCTGTCTGTGATGTTATTATGTATAATGTCTCGATAGCATACCTAGTTTCCTCCTCGTTCTTAGTGATGATTACTAGGTCATCTGCGGGAGCCAAGTTTATCACTTTGATTTTGTTCCCACCAGTTCCGACGATTAGGTTTGTGATATCCTTTTCCCACGCTCTGATGACTTTATCTAGAACCGAGGTAAACAGAAGAGGAGAGAGTCCATATCCTTGTATGTACTACAAAAGGGTCAAAAAGCCCCCCTTATTATTATTATTATTATTATTATTATTATTATTATTATTATTATTATTATTATTATTATTATTATTCCAACCCATGTACCTCAGATTACCATAATTACCGACTTTCGGATGTTTTTCTTTGTTATTTTTTCACTGCACATGTATTTCCACATTTTGGCTTGTATAGTCTCCTTTCCGAACTTCCGATTCATCAGCTTGGGAACGAAATGAAACGTTGACTGTTCTAGCAACATAACCAATCTTTTTGGGCTTCCCTCTGCTGTTTGCTGAATGCTGTGCGAGAAGTACACTGCCACACTAATCCTCGACGCAGTTTTTAAGCTCCTTAAGCCGTTCTTGTATCTGCTCCTTTGGGGAACTGTTATTATTCTTACTAGATTGATCTTCTAATGTACCCGTATGTGCTATATTATTTGAAAAGGCAGTGAAATGTATCCTCTTTTGAAGCTTCGTGAATGCGCTACTCTTGTCTGTCATCAAAGAGAAATAACGATGCTCCGCCCATGTTGAAACAGCACGTCCCGTGTCTGTGTAGTAGGATTCGCGTAAGAAACGACGTGCGCCTTGCGACGCGACGTCGCTACACCGCGACGCACATTCAGAAAACTGTTTACTCCACCACACAGGCGTACAGGGGAAAGCCGCTTTTCTTTCACTGGTCTGCTACACATCGCGTTAAATACCCTCTTGCAGTGCACATCGCTACGAGTAGACCGTGTGACATTACTGTAATTCGCAAACAACTACTGTCAGAATGAAATAGTTCAAACTACTATTTTCGCTTTCTTCATTCGTAAGCTTACTCTTCCGATAGCAGTATTGTCTAATACTTCCACTAGTTAGAACCGCGTCAATGTATTTACACTATCAGACATTTCATACATGCTATAAGGTGACATTTTCACTGATGGTAGGATCTAATTTTCTTATGTTGGTCCGAGAGGCTGACGAGGAAAGCATTTGTGTTCAAACGCTTCGAATTGCATACAAATTGGTAGGGAAGCTCAAATATGGTCGCTGAAAATGGCTGTAGGTTTCTTGTCCGTGTAAAACTTCGTATTTAATCAGTTCTTGTCACATTCCTACCACAGTAGAAATAGGCAAGTTCATTGACAAAATACCGTGTACCTTAGAGTGCAGAAAAACTTCGTTTCGTAAATGAAAGGAGTGGTAGACGGTACATATACAAATATTGTGAACATACGAACCACAGGTCTGCGGTCATTAGTTTCGGTGCTACGCGCGCTTTAGGATTTCAAATCGGCTGCCTTTGTCCCAGGCACTAGAGTGTAAGCTTGACACACTGCTGGCCTTTTGCTTTACAGTTAGCTGCAGACAGTGAAAACTTACCTCCAGGGCAGATGTTTTAAATGTCTCCCTCCAACCTGTCGGCGCAGTTCACATAGACACAACAATGATTCCCGTATTCTTGTGAAAATTTTTGGCGCTTTTCGGACATGATGTGCAGGAGTGGTGACGGACAGATGAAAAGACACAAGTAGAGGTATGATTTTTCGCATTAATTTATGTTCGATTTCGCGGAAAGGAAACAATATTTCGCGTTATTTCGTGAAATAGGTCTTGACCTATCTCTTGAATTTCGCTGTAATCATTTTCTAAAATTATTCATAAAAATATTTTCCGTGTGATTAGTGAATATTATTTTTGTTAAAGATAGATGTATGTAGAGAATATTGATAATCATTCATTATTTCTTATAATAATAATAATAATAATAATAATAATAATAATAATAATAATAATAATCGTACGGCCTCAGCTACCGTTTGCAGGCATTTCGATTTGACGCCATCTGGCTGTCTGCTCGTCAATTTCGACGTTCTGGTTTTACTCTAGGTCCGCTAGCTGGCAGACAGAGTAAACCGGATCTCTCTTGGGCGTCTATGGCGGAGATTTAATTAATTTTGTCGGGCAAATACCAAATGTACCACCAGAGATCTGTTACAAGCCGACATCGTACGACATGGAGTGTCGAATTGACTTTTTTCCGCCCTTCAAAAATCCGACTACCTCTGCCGGGTTTGAACCCGCTATCTTGGGATCCGGAGGCCGACACTCTACCACGCATCCACAGAGGAAGCATTATTTCTTATGTGATTTTGATTAGAACTGCAACATAGCTCTAATCAAGATTACATAACAAATTGCCCTTCACCCTACATGGCTATGGCTTTCACCCTATAAAGCCATATCGTTACGGGCTTTTCTGCAGTATTAAAACAAGCAGTTACTTCTGTCGAATTAAGAAATCCTTGGTCTGCGTTCCGTTTCCCTTCACGCGCGTGATGTTGGAATATAACATCTAGTTCATTATTTTTTCATGAATTTCGTTTCATTTTCTCACTTCTAGCAAGTTAAGTAACTTTCGCTTTAAGCTGACCTTATCGTTTTAATTCGCAGTAATTCGCGAAAACGAACTGTATTTTCTTGAGCAGAATCATATGATTAGTTAAGACGTCTCAAAATCGCTTCAAAATATGTGTTGTCGCGTTTATTGTTAATGCGAAAAAATCATTCCTCTAGGGACAAGGAAGAGACTGATCACGCGGACAACACGTCAGCAAAAGCAGTGTGGCTCGTTCAAGCTTGAGCCTTAACTAATCACTGCAGACCTCTGGTTTCTATGTTCACAGTACTTGTATTTGTTCCCACCAGCTGTCCTTTCATTTACGAAACATCTTCTGCAGCCTGTACATGGGATAAATTTTTACTAGAGAGTAAGACTACATAAAGGGTGCCGCACGAATGGTTGACACGTATGAAAGGCAAAAAAAAAAAAAAAAAAAAAAAAAAAAAAAAAAAAAAAAAAAAAAGCAACTTATGTACTATGTTGTTCAAATTTCGCGCACACCTTCTCCTGTTTCATGGAAATAACTGTAGAGGTGGCACTGCTGTTTTGTCTCCGAATGCCTGAATTCCAGTGAGCTTTCAGCCAATGGCCAACCACCGCCGACTCTCAGTTCAGCAGCGAGCCAAAACAGTTATTTTTTTGTTGTGAATCGAAAAGTGTTACGGCGACACAAATACAATTTCGAGCTGTATTTCAGACTAGGTGGACACCAGCAAGGAACACCATCCTTTGCTTATACAGAATGAAGAACTAGGCAGTGTGAAGGAAGAAAAGCGACCACGTGCACCAGCAGTTTGGTTTCCTGAAAACATCGCTGCGCTGAGGGTAGCCATGCAGAGCAGCCCAAACGAGTCAACACGGGGAGCTTCAAGAGAAAGTGGAATATCGCGCTATTCAGTTCAAAGAATGTTACACGGTAACCTTCAATTATTTTACCTGTACAAAATGACTGTACAACTCATGCTAAAAGATTTCCACGGGTAGAAGAGATTGCAGTACTCAAGATAAAGATTAAGTACTGTTTAACACTTGGCTCTCTGATGAAGCCTATTTTCATCTCAACGGGGCAGTTAATAAACAAAGTGTGCGATTTTGGGCTACATAAAAACCATACAAGACCTCAACGTCGCATGGAAATGCGTGCTCAGATTGTGCAGCTCTCCAGTGAAATTCATGAAGACCTGTGCCGCAAAATCGTCAGAAACATGTGTACTCGTCTCGAAGAGGTTGTTGGCAGTAGTGGAGGCCACACTGAACGTGTGATAAAGTGAAATGTATTTCCGGGATCCAAGCTACCTGTGTCTAAAATTTCATTAGTGTTCTGGGAAAAATAAAGCTGTTATTCTAAAAGTAAATGCGCCAACTATTCGTGCGCCACCCTGTATATTTTACTACAAAAGATCACAGGACAGGTAGAGGTGTACAATGTTTAGCGCTGTTTCTTCCATACAATGTTCACTCGATTTTTATGTCAGGAAATGTACGCAGAACTGATAACTACAATTTCTATCGTGACCACATCGTAGTCTCTGAATTTTCCATCTGAAGATGTTCATTTCCATTGAAAAATAGAACGATATATATTCAGAGGCAATTTTAATTACATTTCACACCGATGACGACGAAACGGACAATTCTAAGGCAGTTGACATGACAGAAATCATGGGATAGGTGTCTCGAATCGTGTAGACCCTGATCTAGCTCGGCCAAGTGCAGCAACTCGTGGTGGCATCGATTCCATAAGTGGAAGAAACATCCGTGGAGAGATTCTGACCCATCTAGTTTGGATAGCTACACACACGTCCCAAACATGCTTTACAGGGTTCATATCAGGTGAACGAGGTGTCTGTAGCAGTCGTCGAAACTCTCCAGAACGCTCCTCGAACCAATTCTGGACAACTTGGGCGCGATGACACTGTGCATTATCCTGCTGGAAAATCTAATCGTTATTGGGGTACTTGAAGTCCATGAAGAGCTGCAAGTGGTCACCAAGCAGTTCAGCGTTGCAGCTATTGGTCAACGACTTTTTTATGTGGATCGGCTGATCAGGCTATTGACAACTGGGGTCCATGGCTTCGTGGGGCGTGCGTCATATCCGAACCCTGCCGGAACAGTGGAACAGCGACTCATCGCTCCGAGCTACATGTCGCCAGTCCTCCAGAGTCCATTTAGCGGCGTAACGCGCCCAGGTGAGACACTGTGCCCGCTGTCGTCGTGTTGAGGGCATTCTGCTCCCATATCCCACTGGCGTTAAAGAACGCTGCAGTGACCTCCTGCATTGAATATAGATGTTATTTGAGCCCATGTGGCTTGTCTGTTACCCCGGGCAGTTCTAGCGAGACGCCACCAATCGCAGTCATTAAGCATCCGTGGTCGACCACTACCCTGTTCGCTGTGGGTGGTAATGCCTTACTTGGGGTATCCCCGATACAGACGCGACGTTGTCGACCGGGGTACTTTAAATGGCCGCAGTGGGATGTTCCATCCGTCTGGCTCCCACTATCGTACCCAGTCCGAAAGACGATAACACACGTCGCCTTGCAACGGCCAGCACAGACGGAATTTTCACTCGCTCTGGAGATATCAGATCACACCTGATACAGGTCTTAGCACTCCCAGGACGTTACGGTACAGTGGCGCCACCGATTATTTACCTGTAAATACTGCTATCCTTTGACTATCGGCATGCCGCTAAGTATACAAAGGATGTATTGGCGCTAATGTTTTAAAGTCGTACCTTACTGAGTGAATTAATTGTAAGGGATACTTGCCTCTAACATTGCTGTTTGACATTTTGCATAAATGTCAGGAGTTCTCTGCAACACAGTCATGCTTATTTTCCAACTGGAGTACTGTATAAGTCCAGGTGAAGGAGCTCCTAAAGCAGGCCAGCACAACGGGGCTGCCCAAGGGCAACATCTGCTGGCACCAGTGACCACGCTTGCCGCGCGGGCCGCATGGCGCGATTTAGTGCATACCAAGTGCACGGAGGAAACATAGGATACGGCCTTCCCGTCGTAAATCACCAACCGCCTGGAGGCAGTGCAGCTGAGCAACTTTTCCTTTCTTTTGCATGCCATGAAAATGTTTCCAGGGCGTACGTTTTCAAGACGAGCTGCGACATAATTCAGGAATACAGGAAAACTAGACTAGTTATGTTTTTTTTTTTTGCTAGGGGCTTTACGTCGCACCGACACAGATAGGTCTTATGGCGACGATGGGATAGAAACGGCCTAGGAGTTGGAAGGAAGCGGCCGTGGCCTTAATTAAGGTACAGCCCCAGCATTTGCCTGGTGTGAAAATGGGAAACCACGGAAAACCATCTTCAGGGCTGCCGATAGTGGGATTCGAACCTACTATCTCCCGGATGCAAGCTCACAGCCGCGTGCCTCTACGCGCACGGCCAACTCGCCCGGTACTAGTTATGTTTATGAATTAGAATACTGTATCATAATGTCATGTCATTTTATTCCGGTCGAAGTTAGTGAAAAAATTCCCGTTAATAACAAACCTAATGAACATTTCAGCAAGACGTTGAACATAATGAAAAAATGATGAACCTACATTTAAACAAGTTTGATGAATGTATTACAGTCCAAAAGGAAGCATTCCAAACGGCACGCAGTTTAAATACTGACGTATTTATTCCATTTATTCCCGACGTTTTTTGAGTGAGTTTTCCAACGTTTGGAGTCAGGTTGTGCGCACTGGTTAGTCTCGGACAGTTTTCATTCTAGAGAAAAGCTATTCACCCACGTTCGTAGCACGAAACATATTAAAAATTTTGGCTTCCTGCATTTGTATAAAAGTTTTGGCAAAGTTAAGATGATTTTCGTTCAGTTCCTCGATATTTCTCTCGGATTTGTCGGTCACTTTATAGAGTTGCGGAGCGTGCATTCGATCGGAGAGAGAAAGGAGCTGCAGCTCCTGTGGTGAAGGCACTGACGCACACTAGTAGCCGTAGAGCAAACTAACAGCGAGAAGGAAATGCCCGTGAGCAGTGTGAGGCAACGTTGCCGGATGACAGCAAATCAATAAAGAAAGGAATCTAAGGCTAAATATGGCTTAATTAAAAATTGAACACATTGAATGAGTATAAAACAAAGTATTTACCCGCAGAACAATCGGCGTAGAGATGAGTTAAACTTTGACATTGTTATATTTTTGCTTATTATTATTATTATTATTATTATTATTATTATTATTATTATTATTATTATTATTATTCCACGAACCTACTACGCTGGCGTAGCAGGGGGAGAGGTAATACTCCCACGTTGCGCGTCCCAGGTGGCGGAAAGGGGGATCCTAACCGGCTTGCCGGCGGACTTGAGGAAAATAAAATACCTCACGCGGACCAAACACACTACCCCTTGCGGGTGGGGGACGCACATGTAGAATACAACCACGGTATCTCCTGCCTGTCGTAAGAGGCGACTAAAAGGGGCCCAAGGGGCTCTCAACTTGGGAGTGTGGATTGGCGACCACGGGGCCCTTAGCTGAGTCTTGGCATTGCTTCCACTTACTTGTGCCAGGCTCCTCACTTTCGTCTATCCTATCCGACCTCCCTTGGTCAACTCTTGTTCTTTTCCGACCCCGATGGTATTAGAGCATTCGAGGCCTAGGGAGTATTTCATTTCCACGCCCTTCGTGGCCCTTGCCTTTCTTCGTCCGTTACTTCATTTTTCGAAGTGACGGATCCCTTCTTTCTTCATATTTCTCTCTCTTTACCCTTTGTGGGTGGGGGGCGCAGACGAATAATAATAATACACCCACGGTATCCCCTGCATGTCGTGAGAGGCGACTAAAAGGAGCGACCAAGGGATGATTGAATTAGAACCATGAAACTACCTTTGATTCGTACCATCATGCGGGGAACACCATGGGTTGCCTGTACCTGCGAGTAGTACCACTAAATTAGGTACGAAATAGGTTTGTGATTAGTAGCAGTAAAGAGGCTGGCGTGGGGGTTTCCAGTACCCGTGCGTCGTACCCATGTGAGCAACACCGCGGGTCTGGGCGTAGCGTGTGAGTTGTACCGCTATACAGGGTGAAGCGAAAATCGCGCACTCGGGCGTCGCAGCGCGACTCCTCACATGCCAGCAATAAAAGAATGTCTCCCACAAAAGTTCGTCCTGCGAGTATATCCGGGAGAAAAAGGACGTTGAAGAGTGGCAGTCTGGCAACATTGTAACCACATGTAGGGTATCTACCTCTGGCAGAACACAACAGTCGTGCTATACAGTTGGTGCAGTGGATAGAGTTTTGGGTTAGCATGCAGGAGGTCGAGGGGGTCGATCCTGGTTTGAGGCGTATGTTTTTTACTTCGTAAATGTAGTCCAGGTGGTATGGTATCTAGCATCTTAATCGTCAACAGCGATTGCAGCGGGTCCTCTAGAAACCATTTGCACTTACATACTACGATCCTAGAAATGGACGAACATTCGTTTTCATTGGTCAGCTTTGAAAGACGCCCTTTCCACGTCGTGGGCGTGAATTTGTTCGCACGTCTTCATCTACTAGATGCGTTACAACGTGTTCAGCTTTACTATATTTTGTAAATGTAGGATACATGTGACCTAAGAAACGTTGTCTTACTGTATTCCAGTATGTAGTGTCCGATGGAAATTAGCAAATAAAAAAGTGCGCCTCAACCCAGGATCGAACCCTCGAGCTCCTGCATGCTAACCCAAAACTCTGTCCACTGCACCAACTGTACAGCACGGCTAATATGTGCTGACAGAGGTAGTTACCCTACATGTGGTTACAGTGTTGCCAGATTGCCACTTTTCAGCGTTCTTTTTCTGCCGGATATACTCGCAGGACGAACTTTTGCGAGAGACATTTTTTTATTTTTATTGCTGGCATGTGAGGAGTCGCGCTGCGACGCCCGAGTGCGCGAATTTCGCTTCACCCTGTATGAGCGGCACCGTAGGTCTGCGTTGCCTGTGATTAGTATCCACTATGTGAGGAACACCACGGGATAGTGTGGTTAGTACACCTAGGTGAGGAAACTTATCGGTTTGGATTGGCTATGAGTGGCGCCATTGTGTGAGAAACACCATAGGTCTGCGTTCCCTGTACGAAGTGCAATACATGTGAGTAGTACCATCTTGTGCGGAACACCGTGAGTCTTCGCTACTTTTGATTAGTACCCCAACATGACAAATACCATGGTTCTACTTTACTCGCGACATGTACCATTCTGTGGGGCCTTAGACGTGGATTTTGCACCCCTTAGACATCAAGCATCATTGTGCTTTATAAGTGGTCCCTTGGTCAGTAATACTACGATCTTTTTTGAGTCTGATCCACTGTTTTTTTTGGTTTTTTTTTGTTGGGTTCATGTCCATCCATTCATTCTTCATGACATTTTTCATTTTATTTTGGTCAGTGGATGAATTTGAACTTTTTGTTATTTCATTTCGTACCATTAGGGGCCGATGACCTCGATGTTTGGCCCCTTTAAACAACAAGCATCATCATCATAATCATATTATTATTATTATTATTATTATTATTATCATCATCATCATCATCATCTGTTTACCCTCCAGGGTCGGCTTTTCCCTCGGACACAGCGAGGGATCCCACCTCTACCGCCTCAAGGGCAGTGTCCTGGAGCTTCAGACTCTTGGTCGGGGATACAACTGGGGAGAATGACCAGTACATCGCCCAGGCGGCCTCACCTGCTATGCTGAACAGGGGCCTTGTGGAGGGATGGGAAGATTGGAAGGGATAGGCAAGGAAGAGGGAAGGAAGCGGCCGTGGCCTTATGTTAGGTACCATCCCGGCATTCGCCTGGAGGAGAAGTGGGAAACCACGGAAAACCACTTCCAGGATGGCTGAGGTGGGAATCGAACCCACCTCTACTCAGTTGACCTCCCGAGGCTGAGTGGACCCCGTTCCAGCCCTCATACCACTTTTCAAATTTCGTGGCAGAGCCGGGAATCGAACCCGGGCCTCCGGGGGTGGCAGCTAATCACGCTAACCACTACACCACAGAGGCGGACATTATTATTATTATTATTATTATTATTATTATTATTATTATTATTATTATTATTACTACTTCCTGGGGATTCCTAAGAAGAATATCCCATTTCCCGCCGACAGCTACTGCCAAGATGCCTCATTAATCCCGTCATCTCCAACATTCAGACTAATTATTCTGAGAACTGGCAGCACAAAGGTATCAAATTAAACCCTTCACTGAGATTTGACAGCTTCCTGGAAATATCTTGAAAATTTCAGCTCAGCTTCTATAATAACTAGGCCAAGACGGAAAAGGAAGAAGCAGAGAAAGTTGGCGTTGGTAGTTGTATTGTTTTCTTTGCCGCGGAACTTAGTGGTGAAAACAGAGTGGCTACTTCGCTGAGTCAGGAGATAAGCCGTAGAAAAGTGGGAGGAAAAAGAATCTCGTTAGAAAAATTTAATATATAATTTTTACTTAAATATAGACCAAAAGGTACGTGTCTCTCATTCAGTTTTGAGATGTTAAATATTATATATAAAGGGAAGTGTTTTGCCAACACATAAATTGCAGCTTCAGAATTATGTTCATCTATGTTTCAAATTATACATAATTTTAGAAGTTGACAGTAAATAACTGCTACAAACCTATATATAATTGTTGCAATTGCTCTGGTTGGAATTCTTAGTTGTTTGTACTCAGATGGTTAGTTTTATTTTCCAGTATTATTTTCTATTGTCCATTAATCGAAGTATCTTCCCAAGTTGTCATGAACGTTGGTATTATTATTATTATTATTATTATTATTATTATTATTATTATTATTATTATTATTATTATTATTATTATTATTATTAGAAAGCATACTGCCCTGAAACATCCTGCTGTGTAAAAATAACGTTCAGTAATCTTATAACTGTAGTTCCGTTTCTACGATTTTCGACTAGTCAGTTAGCCAGAAGTCAGACATTGGTGCCAAATTGTTACGAGTACAAACAGCTGATTACCACCACACAACACGAACGGAAATGTATATACTCGAATATAAGTCCAGAATCAATTATTCTTTGTAGAAAAATGCACAACTCACATAAAATGAACAGTAACACAACATATTTAGGACAAGGCTAGAAGATAAAAATGATCAATACTCGAACAGATAAAACGCCAGAAAATGATATAAAATCTCGACTCACCATCTAGAAGAGTTCGTATTGCCGATAGATTCAATTTCTCTTAAGAAAGGAAAAAATCCCACAAGGGGAATACACCACTCATTTCTGAGTCACTGTCCGCATTGTCATCGTCTGTTGAGGTTTCATTCACCTGGCTATTTAATCCACCACGTAGACTGGGTACTAGGGCGTTTTGTTTCGCAAGGTCTGCGGGTTCCCCCTTCTTTATGTTATCGCGAACCGAAATATTGTACTCCTTCAACCGCTCAATTAACTCATTATTTGTAGCCGCCAGTGTTGGTGCTCTGTCAAGAATGACCGAGTGAACTGACGAAGACCGCGGAAATAACCGAGCTCAATACAACACACAGCTGATAGCACGTGGTTACAGAAAACAACAGACCGACAACACTGGTAACCGGAACTAGAGTCTAACGCGCTATATCTGAGCGATCGGCTGCCTATGATTGGCTGTTTATTAATTCACTTAGCCTCCACCAAAAGGCAGCGCTCAAATGTCAACTCGAAACTCATAAGAACTAACTATAATTTATTTCAACTTAGAACATTATTCCATTTGCCCTGTTTCATGGTTAAAAGGTTAGCATGCTGTCCGTTAGTCCAAATGGTTCCGATTTCGATTTGCGGCCGGGTCGGGGATTTTAACCTTAATTTTAAATCCCTCTCGCTCGAGGACTGGGTCTTCAGCATTAGAAGTCATCATAGGTAGGGCTCCGTCATCACAGACGCGCAGGTTGCCTGTAGGAGTCAGTTCGACAGACCTGCAGTAGGCCTCTAGGCCATTATTATTATTATTATTATTATTATTATTATTATTATTATTAGTAGTAGTAGTAGTAGTAGTAGTAGACTTTAAAATAAGAATGCTATGTCACTTTCAGATATTCAGGTATTGGAACTGATATGGTTTATTTCATTTTCGTTTTGTTTTGTTTTGTCTGATTGTGAAAATATCGTATCAAGCCTACAGGAGTGTTTGCATAAAGATTACAACGATGGTGCTTGTTGTTTAAAGCGGCCTAACATCTAGGTCATCGGCCTCTAATGGTACGAGGTGGAATGAAATGTAATGATAATTAGAATTTTAAAATGCATCCGCTGATAATTTGAAAGAAATGGTAATGAAAAATGGTTATGAATTTGAAATGATTAGTGGATCTAATTCGCAATGCCTTATTTTCTTATAAAATGAGGGAGAAAATAGATAGAATAAGGCATTGCCTTGAAATGCGATCATATATATCATTGAAGTTAAACATTAACAAACACATAAAAATACACAAAACAAACTAAAACAGAGTCAGCAGAATATAACGTAGTTAACAATAAATTTAAAAGCAGATAAAAAAAAAACACCTGTCTACACTGTTTACAGTGACTTCGTGACGTAGAATACGTGTATAGTTTCGGAACGATCATTCGGCCGGTGAGCGTTACAAAAACCATGGAAGATTTAAAATCGAAATCATGTCTAGACAACAGGTGCGACAATAGTGTTCAATATCTCATCTTGAGGTGTCAAAATCGCGTAGGCTAACAGTGTAGCTCTGGATTCCGGCGTCCTGGCGTCTCTTACGAGGTTTGTTTTGATTCGTCTCAGTGATTTCTATGAGTGTACGTCGAAAAAAGATCAATTAGTGAACACTTGAGAAAATTGTTGTGTGAAGAAGACCGGAATAGGTCTCTTTCTTAAAATATCGCGACATATATGAAGAATAAATGACTCCAGAATTATGGGAAACGTATTCAAGAGGATATAGTGGCTTGTCAGAATTCCAAAAAGTCGGAAAATTACTAATGTTAAACGTCAAAAGTCTTATCTGGAGCTTTTGAAAATCAAGGCAGCTGAGCGTCCTAAGACGAGTTCCGGACTAATGGAGCCCCAGCAGAGCACATTTACTGCCCCAATGGGGGAAATTAAACATGTTCTGTTTCACGAATACTCATTTCACTCTAGATTATCTGCCCATAGAAGATGTCACGACTCTGGATGCTACAAATATTTAAGTTTCGCGTGTAATATTAACGTCGAACTCTCACCATATGTATGTTACTTCTCATATTACAGAATTATTGTCTTGAGGCTGTGTGAATGCATTTGGAATTAAGAAAAAGTGTCATCAGTAACATTTTAAACGCGTACTGACATTTCGACATTACCTATCACGCCGTGCGTGTTCTTAAGGCGTGAACCCGACACAGTTTCGTTCGAGTGTTTTTCTTTTAAATTAATTCTAACTACACTGATCTCAGATGTGTAATTATGGACATTCTACCACATCAAAGTCTTCATCAAGGAATTCCTGCACATTTGTATTATCCGAATGAAATGTTTAGCTGTTTCATCAGAACAGAGCGACGTACTTCAATTCTGAATACAACGTGGGAATACTTTTTTAGAAAGTTATTAAACTTAAGGCCATATGTAGATCGTTTTTAATTAACAGGGGCTAATGTTATGAAAACACAGAATACAAATAAACATTTTCATTTAGTGTGGAGATTAAACAGTTTCTGGCTTGCGGAATGACCGTTGTTGATATTAAAAACTCCATTAGCGTTTAACTAAAAAAAGCTTCTCCTGTTTGTATGGGCATTACGCACTTTTAAAAGATTACGCTATCAAATTTTATTTTTTCGTTGGTTAATTTCTCCACTGCCATTTCATTGCTGATTTATCATGGGTTGTAATACTGTGAAAGACATGAAGATAGAGCATGCAGTTTTCAGAATAATGAGCTAAAGCATGTAATGTTTTGGGACCTGCACGGATGGGAACTTCTCTATATGGGCGTTCTTGGATTAACATTTTCGTAATACACTAAACAGAATATTCAATAATAATGTCACACTGCTTAAAGAGGAGAGTATTTAATAAGTGTATTCTGTCCGCAGTGACGTATGGATGTGCGACTACGAGCCTGAGGCTTAATGGATTTGTCACTGGCTTCCCACCAAAGTGGCCGCTGTTCGAATCCCGCCCAGTATATGTGGAATATTTGAAATGAAAAATCACTCCCTGTGGTTCGGATTCCGTGTAAAATTAGAGGTTCAGCGGCTACGATCACGACATCAACAGTTACGTAAAACTACTAGTTTGATTGCTTGGTTTTAGACCTGGATTCTAGATATATTTAATCTATCTAAATTTAAGAGTAGCCCAGTGAGCAGTGGAATGGCCCGTATTAGGAAATAAACGAAATATGTGTAAATTTTACAGGATGTTCCATAAAGGACTTTTCAACTTTGACAACTCATAGTTAATTATTCATTTTACTTACAGACATAGTTTTGGTTACTTGAAAGCCATGCTGAGAACTGGAATAGAGGAAGTGTAGAATGTTCAATGTGAGGAAAGGAAATTTAAGGACGACACAAACATCCAGTCTCCAGGCCAGGGGTATTAATCACTTACAATAAAAAAACCCTCACGCAGCCGGGAATCGAACCCGGGGCCGACGGGTGACAGGCGAACGCATTGCCCCCTACACCGGGGGACGGACTAATTGATAGTGTACTTTCTACGGCGCGATTCTGTCAGCTCGGAGGTTCATCTTCAAATCCCTACCCTTGGAAAGGTTTTTTTTCCCATTGGTGCAGTCAAGCCAGTCTCAAGCCAAATGCAGATTTATCAACACCGGCACGCAGAGTCCATTTGAATTCGCCCGCGAAGCGATCTGATTGGCTAACTTCAACAGCTGATTGACAACGGCGTGAGCTAACGAATTTTTTCAAATTACTTATCAGTATGACCAACGTCTAACGCTCATATACCCCGTTCACGTTGTTTCCGACCATCCTTGATGGCTTGAAGTAATCACAAACGAAAACCTGTAAAAGGAAACCAACCAGAAATCCATTGATGTAGAAATAAGGAAAAGAGGACGAAGCAGTTGAAAAATCGATCAGAGAATGGAACCCAAAAGGAAAAAGGATATGTGGACAACCTAGGAGTACTTGAATGCGAACAGTTACAGAGGAACTGATTGGAATTGGGATCTGTCTCGTACCTTTATAAATAAGACTACTTACACTTCCATGAAGTTTGGCTTTAACTATGCGCAGAATATTTCGTGAAATGTAACACGAAAACGGGACATTTTCTCTGTACCCGCTGTTCATCAAGAAATTATTTGTTTGAATTGATGTTCAAGAACAAGTGTTTTCTCATTACACTCCACGACCTGAACGACTTCAGTGCCTCGTTTCCAAGAACAACTTGTATTAAAGGATTCCAGATATGTTCAGTAGAGTTCATCTCTGCGAGAATGAACGATACCGGTGGTACCAGCACGATATAATCGCGGGTTATTTCACGGTGATACGGTTCCACAAGGTTTTGTAGAATGTTGTCCGGGTATTGAGGAGCCAGAAGTTTGCTTGAATTACCTGGAAAGGCGTACGATTGCATTATGTAATGTTCTGCTACTTGCAGCATTTTCAGATACAATTGTGGTGGTGGTAATTTGTTTTAAGGGAAAGTACAAGAAGATAATCATACCACCTGTCCCTTCGACAAATGGAGATATCGGCAAAAGAAAAATAGTACCGTTGCGTTCATCAGAGGAAAAGTATTGACCAAGACAGGTCGAATGAGAAAGATGAAAATGAGGAGCTTGAAATAAGAACATGGGCGTAATTCTAGACTGTTACTGGCTTCACGGTCGCCAGTCCACTGAGAATTTCGGATTCTCCAAACAAAATGCTGACAAGGCGATGACCTGAGATGTTAAGCCCCTTTAATCGTCGTCGTCATCATCATCATCAACAACAACTTGCTGACGATAGTCATGAACAAGATGTGTGCGTTATTATTTGGTAAAGAATACTTAGCTCTATGCTGAGCAGTCCATCTTGTATGGTATTATTATTAGCCTATTTATCGTCTCTTCGATTGATATAGATTTTGAGGGAAGCCACGCTGTTGCCATTTGTCCAGGAGGAGTTCTTTGGCGTGCTGAAATGGAAGGCAACAACTCGGAGCTATAACATTTTGAACACCTTCAAATGCTTCTGACCACCTCTGAGATTGAACCCGTTACATTTGGTGTAGAAGGACAGTAGGAAATTAAATGCACCAGGCGGTTGTCGTGTGCCTGTTGATATGGAGATGAAAGAGCTGGATGACCTGTTCCTTACATTTGGGATAAGAGGTGTGGCGTTTGAAGGTTGTCTCAAATCGTTAGCCCAGTACCTTCGGGGTTCCCTAGAGCCGAAAGTGGCTGACAGTAGTCGGCGCCTGTATTTGTACCTCATGGATATCCCGTGTGAGACACGTTCTCAGATCTACCTGAATACGTAATACGAATTCTTATCCGAACCATATGACTTCCACTATTTTAAGTCTCGCAACTTCCCTCATCGGTTACCATTCTCTGACGTCAAGTGACTAACTAGACACCATGAAACTTGGATATTAGTCTTCTCACCAAAGCCTAACTTCCATCATTGCCCATTACAGAACGCCTGATGATACAACTGAAATGCTTGGTATCCTTTTAATTTGATTTGTTTTCGAGAGCTGGGGTACTTGTACGTTTGTTCGATTTGCAGCCCGTTTAAGTGACTGTTCTTATGATATATCTAGACCGTTTATGAAACAGAGGTCTTGCAAACCTTTATTTTTTACTGTATATCTTTTAAGATTTATAGACCCCTGTCAGGTTGAGAAGAACCCTCCATCACAGTGTCCAGGTACACCCAGCTGCTGGCCAGTCAAACTAAGTGACTTGAAATTGGATTAAAGGTTACTTTCAGTTCTACTAGCTAAAAGCCTTGAGTGGAAATGGAAGCGTCAAGAGTAAAACTGGGTTTCATTGTCTAACTGGAAGAGCTTGGCACATTCAGGCCAAATGAGAGAATATGTTCCAGGCTAAATGAACTTGAACACAAATGAAGATAGCCATTTTTTTCTGCCCAAAAGTGTATTTATATGTATTCTACCCGTTCACAGCAGATACATCCATCTCTTCATTTCATCTTTCTCTTGGGTTCTTGATAAGCCACAGCTTCACTCATCGGGAACAAAAGATCAACGTGCAGGACGTCCGGGTCCTGGCACACGACGGATATTTCACTTCTATCATTCTTGCATTGGAAAGATTCATATGTGAGGCAAGGAAAAGGCTCTGTATATAACATACATAATACTAATAACAACCGATGTTATTTTTAACATGGAAGGATGCTCCCAATTTAATAATCAAGATGAATAAGAAAAAGTATTAAATTACAACATGGGTGGATGATTATTTAATCATGTCAGATCTCAAGGAACTGTTCAATTGTCTTTATCAGATTGCTGAGTGGTATGCCAATAATATGAGTTTGCGGTTAATTATTAACAATGGAGTCTATATCGCCGGTCTAGAAAGCCAAGAATAACGGCTGAGAGGATTCGTCGTGATGACCATACGACACCTTGTAATCTGCAGGCCTTCGGGCTGAGCAGCGGTCGCTTGGTAGGCCAAGGCGCTTCAAGAGCTGTAGTGCCATGGGGTTTGGGTTGGTTTAGTTTGGAGTCTATATCAAAACAGTGATGGCTGACAATCTCATAAATTAAACAAATATGAATGCCTAGCTGACATTTTCTCCAGGACAGTTCCAATCACTAAGTTAAGAATAATATAAGAATAATGCGTACGCTGAAGGCAAAACTATTAATCTGTGGTTCTGATAAACCATTGTATGTATGTATGTATGTATGTATGTATGTATGTATGTATGTATATATGTATGTATGTATGTATATATGTATGTATATATGTATGTACTAGCAAGATACCCGTGCTTCGCTACGGTATTATACTGAAATTTATAATTGAATGCTTATTGTTTTAGATATATAATCCGCCGAAATTTGTGATCTGACTCGTTTTCGGCGAGAATCCACCAAAATTCCCGATCTGACTCGTTTTCTATTAGATAACGGCGTGTCTCCTCCCATTTTTCAATCTTCCTTTCCAGCAATCGATTTCGTACTTCCCGGGCTAGGCTCAGGTATTCCTCCCGGTCAGTTGGGTCCGTAAATCTTTGCCATCTTTTCCTATAATCATTTTTAATATGGATAAAATCCTTCAGAAGATACGGCGTGGTGTCATATTGGGTGCCTTGGCGGCACTGAACACGCGGCCGGACTGCATTCTTAGTCATTAGCCGTCCAGGAGCCGTTTCCAGCGCGGTCAGCACATTTGACGACGGTCCGGAACATTATTATTATTATTATTATTATTATTATTAATATTATTATTATTATTATTATTATTATTATTACTATTATGTGTAGCTGGAATGGTTGATGACAGGGAAAACCGGAGTATCCGGAGAAAAACCTGT